>NC_056729.1:794243592-794543592 GCF_019279795.1 Protopterus annectens
ATTCAAATATGTATCCAGGTGTGTTGGGGTTGGATGGCTCAGTTCAGGTCAGACCATTATGTGGGTATGTGCCGGTAATGTTTCTGTACATGTGTATTGAACTTTTTAATGTTCACACGTTTGTGGGATTGTATTGCGGATGTGAATATTTGTTCTTTGGTTATCTTCCTGATTCACCCACTGCTCCCTTGTAGACCTTCATTTCACCTATTGTGCATCCAACCCAGTCTTCCCTTGGCAAATTATTACATTACCCGTCACCCCCCACCCCCATATTCCACAGACACCATCCATCCCTTCTTTAGTTGATGGCCAATGGCACAGTCAACAGAACACATTGCGTACACTACATATCTCTGGGACCAATATGGTTGTGAGAACTACCCTAGCATTTCTGATCATCCACATGCTGTACTTCACACACATAGGTACATGCAAATACTTATCTTTCATGACATGGTAGGTAGACCCGGGTAATACCTGTTCATCTATGGGCCGTCCTGACAAGGACGACTTGGACCGCGAATGGGCAGATATTGGGCGAATGCTCTGACCATTGGTAAGGTTGCCACCTTTTCATATGACCTGGATGGGACATTTTCGGGACACACATCAGAGTTTACAGGCAAACACATACCCACGGTCATTACAAAGGATAGTACTATAGTTTTATGTCTAAATATAAGCTTTTATTGTTGTAGCTGTGTAGTTGTTCATTCTGTTTTGTTTACTTGCTTATTCTGTTTCTTGTAACATTTAGGTATTTTATATACAGGGGGACTATTACATAAAATATGGGACATAATTATGTCCTACTATCGCAGGGCATTTGACATTTATAATGGTTTTGGTATGGACACACCTGCCTAGAGGGGGACTGTCCCTCACAATGAAGGACAGGTGGTAACCCTAACTATTGGGCTAGGCTTAGCAATTGCCGGCGCGCTAACACAATGTGTTTCGCTTCCACTTGGTATAACTAGTGACACTATAATGGAATATGGGCACAGGGTTTTAAATATCATTTGTTCAAGAGATGGGGACTCAATATTCAGCTACATGCCTTTGTGTTTACTTTTTATTGTGGTGTTTGCAAAAATGTCTTGTATGCTTTGCATACATTTCAGTATCCATGGACACTGACAGGAGTGATTACTATTAGAGGCAGGCTGTACTAGTCAGCATTTTAGGTTGCACGTATGCAGCTGACATGTTCACACCTCCGTGCAGCACTTGGACATGCCCCCTGCACTCGTACACATTTCCTATGCATGTGGCCATTATGGCAGTGCACCTTCATTAATATGCATGTGGTGCTGCTGCACCATCTCTACGCCCCATGGTCAGCATAAGGCTAACGCCATCCTTGTGCCAAGCTTCATGAATTCCAGGGATTGTCTTCAACAAATGATACGTATGCTAGGGACTCAAACCCAGGACCTATAGCACTTTAGGCTGTCACTCTACTCATTTAGCTACTTTGATAGTATATAAAATAACATACCTTCACATACATTACTAAGCAATCACTTCATGCCACACAAACAGGCTTAAACAGGTGTAACCAAAAGCAGAAATAACTAATTAATTACATCAGGTTTCTATTTTTAGAGGTCTGGCAGGTGTCTGCTGTGTATGTGTAAGCATGGCTTGGCATTGCTGCATTCCATGCCATACAGTGCAAACAAACATTAAAAAAAAGAAAAAAACACTTATCATAATTAGTTACATCTGGTTTCTATTTTAAGATGTCTGGCAGGTATATGTATAAGTGTGACTCAGCTTTGTTGTCCTCTGAGCTCCGCTGCACAAATGACTATTTAATAAAAAAATAAATAAACATAATTATACATTACACAAAATATTACTACACAGTATATTTCACCAGTAGCACAAAACATTACAGGGAGCCTCACCATGTACATAACATCTGACCAGTCTCTACACTTCTGCCTACACAGATTCAATATCCCTTTTACTATGCTCTCCCTCGGCAGCGTGCCATTATTAATATGCATAGTGTGCTGCTGAGGAGGAACCATGGCCATGTATATGGGCACATTCCATGTAGGCTCTACACAGAACAGCCTACATGGAGTTTAAATCCTGGGGATAGTACTGACACAATCCTTTGACTTGGGAATAATTCTGTACTAGATGTGGGCTTTTCTAGGGCCAGCAGATATAAAACAATTGCTAAACTGCCTCTGAAGGTAAAATGGGTGACAGTACCATCTAACCAAACACCTAATTGACATTTTTATGGGTGAGTATATGGAATTTTCAATGACTAAGCAATTGCAAGAAAAGTATTCAGGCCCTTGGACTTAAAAGATACATATGCATGCAATGGGTTATTATAGGCTTGGGTAAAGGAGCTCTGTGTCAAAATAAATAGCATCAATTGAAAAAGTTGTGGTTAAGAATAGATATGCTATCCAGTCTCACAAGTGTTGAAGCTTCATAGTGGAAAAGTTTCTATAAATACATCTGCATGACTAATTATTTAATCAGGACATTTCCAGTTGCCTTCCCACAATGCTAGATATGTCAAGGGGGTTGAGACATGGATGCATGCAAACTGAGAAAAGTCTTAACTGGATTATTTTAGAGATTGGTTGTTAAAGTTACTTGATCAGAGCTGGCTTCTTTAAGCCATATTATCACCTCCACTTTTTTCCTGATAGGTTACTGGTAAAGGGTAAAGAGAGAGAGAAGAAAAATGTGACTTTCATGCCCAATAGGTATTTGTTGGATAAAAAGCAGTCATTTGTAGATGGAAAATTCAGGCTGTAGCCATGATATAAAATATAAGGCAGATCTAGAACTCCAGGAAAATCTATAACAAGTATAATGATTAGTTTCTGCCAGTTAGTCAGGGGCGGCTCGTGCTATAGGACTGCAGCCCCCTCACCTGAAGAAAAATAAAAGGAAAAGAATAAAAATTAAAAACAGTTCCCCCACCATAGAATGAAAACAAACAAAAAAAAAATCATGAGTCCCAGAACTCCATGCATGCATGCATGGAGTTCCTGGTGCTCAGAACTCCAAGCACACAGGTGTGCTTGGTACTCAGACTGCTGAGTTAGGCAGTCTGGACAGGGATCTCTACCCTGCCAGCCCAGAAGTCTATGTGGTGATGACCACACAGACCGAAAGGTCACCAGACTGCATCACCCACAGGCTGGGGGTTCCAGCCTACTCCTGTGACATCTCACAGGGAAACAGCTTGTGCTGGCTGTTACAGAGGATGACCAGAGTTGCTGGGGTGGGGAAACAGTTGCATGGGCTGCTATGGAGGACAAACAGAGTTGCTGGGGCTGCTAAGAATGGAGTGTGATCCGATCTATGGAGAGAGAAAAAATAGAGTTGTTGCTATGGAGGTAGGGCGCTAGGAGCAAATAGAGGTATGTGTGTGTGTGTGTGTGTGTGTGTGTGTGTGTGTGTGTGTGTGTGTGTGTGTGTGTAATGCCCCAGTTGCTACATACAGGTGGCTAGAGAGAACACATGGTGGTGGGTAGAGAACACTCAGGCTTGAACCCTGTACTTTGGGTGCAAGTAGCAAGGGCCTGAATTCCCTACCTACCCCCATCTGTAAAAGGTTTGCAGATTTTTGCATCATATTTGTTCTGTTCCTCATAAAATCTGTGGTTTCTGTATGTCTGTTGTTGCTAATAAAGTCAATAGTGCAGTTGTGCACTAGCAGCATTGTTGCCTGACAGCTTCAGGTTCTCTGGTTTGATTCTTGGCTGGGATGCTTTTTGTGTGTTGTCTGTATGTCTGGAGTGTTTTCCTGCTCTGCTGAAAACTGGCTTTTGTTCCAAGTCAGACTTTCCTGATTAACACATGTTAAATAAAAATAACAGGCATTTGAATTTCAGACTTCATATTCTTCAGAAAGTACATAAGTTTATAACATGGATATTTGAAATTTGTCCTTATTTTTGGGACTGTATTCCCCCATTATTGGCTTTGTCCAGGTTTTTTGTGCTTAGGTTGAGAGCTATGGTGAGAACTGAATTCACTGAATATGTTTGGAGGCTGTATTCCCCCATTACTGGCTTTGTCCATGTGTTTTTTGCTAAGAGGTTGAGAGGTATGGTGAGACTTGAATATGTTTTGGGGCTGTATTCCCCCATTATTGGCTTTGTTCAGGTGTTTTGTGCTAAGAGATTGACAGCTATGGTGAGAACTGAATTCACTAAATGGTAGTCATTTAAGTTTCAGTCTTCCTCTCTTTCACAAAACAGCTGATTTGGCATAGTGGTATGTTGCTCTGACTGTTTTGCACAGGGTTCCCCTGGGTTTAAGGCGTGGCAGTGAAATGTATGGTGGTAACGCAGCATTTTATTGTAGCAACTTTCCAACATTATACAAGCAATGTTTAAAATGTGTCCCTTGTTTTTGGGCTTTTGCCCCCCCCCCCCAATAAATTTTGGCTTCTTCCAGATTTCTTGTGCTGCAAAGTTCAGAGATACAGTGAAGTGTCCAGTAGATTTTACAAGGAGCTGAGAGCTGCAGGGGAACAGAAGTTTAGTACTGCTTATGGTGAGTCTGTTTGCATTGTTAATAGCACAGCAGGTAAAATGTTTGCATTTAATGCAGAAGGCTGTGGGTTCTACTCCCACAAACGGTAGATGCATTGCTGATACTGTACTGTGTTGTGAATGCTGCAGTCCGTTTTGGCGAAGGTACCTAGTAACTATGAACCTGTCAGTTTGCCATCCATTCCCTTCTGCAATATTACTAGCTTATCATTTTTTTAATGCAACATGGGCAATTTATTCCTCAAGGGAACAACCACTTTATCTGTAGATGAAACAATGACATATAAAGTTGTTTGCTAGCAGCAACCTCTTCATTAGTTACAGATTTCTTTAATGTGGAATTTAGAGATTGTGCATATTTACTGATACTGGTGGACTGTAGAAGCCTGAGTAGACTTTTATGATGGAAATGTAAGTTTGAGTAGACTTTTATGATGGAAATGTTCTGAATTGGGCAGTTTTGTCATTATTGGTGCATGCATTCTGTTTCATTGTTTACTGGAAAAATGTTCAAAACAATAAATTTAAAATGCCCTCTAACAACTGTACTGTATTGTACAAGGAATATAATTTAATAAAATCAGGAAGGTGTATCAAAGTGCATGTGTATGTTTCGTGTTCAAGGGGTCTATGATTTGAAAACAGCCCAAAGTTCATCTTTATCTGCCACTGGCAAAATGTATTTTCTTTGAATGTGGGTTTCAATGCTGTTTCAATGCATGTGAGTTTCAAGGGCAGAGAAGTTTTAATGCTAAGTATATTTTCATTGTGAGACTGCATTGCTTTGTTTAGCAGATATCTATTTGGGTCGGTGCTGTAAAATGCAAAATAAAACTTTCAAATGAAATCCAAATCATCGCAGAAGTAAAGCAGTATGCACATTACAGTGTTTAAGTAAATGGGGCGAAATAACCAAGGAATGGGACATCGGAATGGCTGCAGGGGGGAGGCTCCATTCAACCATGATTTTGTGAGGGGGGAAGGGCAGCAAACTCAGACAGCCCCGGCTGAACTATATCTTTCAACTGTCCAGATTTTTGCAGAATGAATAGATTTTTGCTTCTTATTTTTGGTTTGTTCCTCATAAAATTTGTGGTTTTCTGGCAAATCATTTAGGAATTAAGTCACTAAATAATGACAGACATTGAGTTTCAGACATTATAACCTTCAAAAAAATGCATGCTAAAGCAAGACCTGTTATTCTATCAACTGTATTAAGTTTATACAAGAGCAATTTTTAGTACTGTTTGTATGTTCCCCCAGTATATGTATTTGGCCTTGTCCAGATTTCCTGCATTAAGAGGTTGAGAGGTACGTGCAAATAAATCGCTTTATAGAATTAGGAATATCCAAACCTCTCAACTGTCCCCAATTTTGGCTCAAAATGTTGCTCTCCCCCTAATAATTCCTCCGCAAAATTGCAATTTTGTTAGAAAACGTGGAGGGTTTACAATTATAAATAACTGTAATGATCAGAATTATAGATTAGTTTTATTTCAGAAATGCATGTAGATGCTCTTATTTTGTCAGCTGCTCAAGTTAAAAGTACTAATATTAAAAAGGTGTCCCTTCTTTGACAGATTCCCAGCTGTATTGTGTGGCAATTTTATATTTTTGCATCACATTTTTGGCCTGTTTTTCATAAAATTGTGGTTTTCTGCCAAATTAATGGCAAATCATTAAGGACTGAAGTTAGAAAATAATGGCAGACATTTGAGTTTCAGATTTCATACCCTTCAGAAATTTCATACTAATGCAAGACCTACTACTATTCTATTATCTTTCTAAGTTTATAAGAGCAATATTTAAAAATTTTCTTTATTTTTGGGCCTGTGTCCCACTTGTATCTATGGCTTTGAACAGATTTCTTGCTCTGAGGTTGAGAGGTATGAGTGTCGGAGCCATCGCCATCAGCCAGAGACATTTCAAATTGTGACATACTTGTTGCACCCTACTTCCCCATGTAGTGACTTTGGATATGTCCAAGCAAGGCAAGGAGTAGTTATGCAGTGTAAGTGTGCAGAGTATTCCCCCATCCAAGGTAGACACAAGTACGACAGTGGCTTTTCATCTGTCCTTGATTTTGCAGAATGTT
The DNA here is from genome assembly GCF_019279795.1 of Protopterus annectens. Lineage (NCBI taxonomy): Eukaryota > Metazoa > Chordata > Ceratodontiformes > Protopteridae > Protopterus > Protopterus annectens. The sequence continues at coordinate 794,250,235 of NC_056729.1, forward strand.
TTGGTTTTCTGTCATATTTTTATACTGTTGATTTATGCTTCTTATTATTCAGAAAATGCATGCTGTTGCAGTGCCCTGTTGCTTTGTGTTTAAGTAGCAATGCTTTAATGACCATCGGGTAAGCTTGTTTGAGATTTTAAGATGCAAGTAACCTTTAATAAGCATACTGCTAAATAATTACAAACACCAAAATCCTTTTTGTTGCCATGCAGAGAATATTTACATAACTAGATAATGTACAAGCCTTAGGTATTGAAATGCATATGTCAATATTTCATAGTTTCATAGTATAGTACTAGGCTATCTGCCCTGGGGCATTTGTAAGCCTAGCCATAGTGATGTGGCTTTTGCCACCCCATGAAATGGTACAAAAATGTACAGAATAAATCTAGAATACTGTGCCTCTGTCTAGTAGTGACACAATGAAGGTCCCTTTATATAATAGAATTAGTTTACTGTGCCCCTGTCTAGTAGTGACACAGATGTGACCCCTGGGGTAAACTTACGATCTCCCATCAACTCATCAAGATTTCTCTTGAAGAGAGTCAGTGAGGGGCTCTGCCTAATACGAACTTGGATCCTGTTCCAAAGCATGGGAAGCCTCTGGGTTATGAATCTATCCCTCCAGCATGTCCTATTCATACTTGTGCCAAGGTTTAAGTCTTTAGCTCTCGTGGTCCTGATGGATTTGGATTTTTTGAGGTGGAACATGTCCATCAGATCCTGATTGGACATGGCCTTGTACGTCAGGAAGAGATCACCTCTGAGCAGGCGGTATGCTACTGAATAGAGCTGAAGTTTCTTTAGTCTGGCAGAATAAGACATATGTTGGAGACCCTTGATCCTTTTGGTGAGGTAATTTTGTGGTCTCTCCAGCTGTTGCAAATGCCGGGTGAGGTACATACCAAATGGGGCATTGTACTCAATCATGGGTCTGATGAGGGAGGAATATAGGGGTACAATGACATCCTTGGATCTGGATGTGAATCCCTTCATGATGAGGTGTGCAAGGTAGAATGTTTTTCTAACCACTTTGGCAACGTGGGTGTCAAATGAGAGGTCGCTGTCTACTTGGGTCCCTAGGTCTCTGATTACTTTTTCCGTACTCAGTGGGTTGCTGTCTATGTGATAATTTGTGGGTACTTTGTTTTTTTCCAAAAGGGATGACTATACATTTTTTGGCATTTAGTTTAAGGCTGTGACTACGGCACCAGTTGTCCGTTTCAGTGAGGCCTTTTTGTAGGATGTGTGTGTCTGCTGGTGTATCGACTATGGCGCCTAGTTTGCAGTCATCTGCAAACTTTGTCAGCCACAGCCCTCCCATGTTGGTTTAACATCTGAGAAATAAATGCCGAACAAGAGGGGTCCCAGGACAGATCACTGTGGGACACCACTTGTGACTGGCTTTGAGTCTGACATTGCTCCAGTGATTTTAACTTTATGGGTTCTGTCCTTTAGCCAGTTTGCAACCCATCTAGTGACATAAGGGTTTACTTTTAAGCTGTTTACCTTATCTAGGATGCCTGAGTGGGGTATTGTGTCGAAGGCCTTAGCCAAGTCCAGGTATGCTGTATGGACTGCTTTGCCCTCATCAATGGCTCTAGTGACTGTTTTGAAAAAGTCAACCAGGTTTAAAAGGCAGGATCTGCCCTTTACAAAGCCGAACTGGGTGGGGTCAAGTGTCTGTAGGTCCCCTATGTCTCTGTTTATGAATTCCATAATGATTCTTTCCATAGCTTTGCAGACCAGGCTAGTTCAGCTTATGGGGCGGTAGTTTCCAGGGTCTGTAGAGGCACCCCCCCCTTGTGGAGTGGGACCACTGTTGCTGTACGCCAGTGTTCAGGTACATATCCTGAAGTAAGGCTAAGGTTAAATAGCATTTTTATGTGTGGGTTTAGCTCCTCTTGGAGTTCAGGTAACACGCACCCCGGGATACCGTCAGGTCCCATTGATGCTGTGTTTTTTGCTTTGTTTAGGCGGTTCTCACTTGGACATCTGAGATGACAGGGAGATTACATTCAGCTGGGATAAGTATTTCTTCTTTTGGGGGTGAAGGAGGGGAGAAATTTGCACTGAACCTGTCAGCCAGAATGTTGGCAATATCTGTGGGTTCAGTGTATTTTTTGTTGTTGTGAACCAACTCTGAGCATATCTGAGGGTTTCTGCCCAGGTTTCTAACATAGCTGAAGAAGGCTTTGTGGTTATCTTTAGTGTCCTTAGCGATTTTTCTCTCAAAGTTTGCCTTGGATGTTTTTATGAGAGAACGTAGTTTTCTGCTAATGTTGATCAGAGATGTCTTCCCTTCATGGGATTTCACTCTGACGTGCAGTAGCATCCTTCTTTTGTTATACAATTTGTTTATGGCTGAGGTCTACCAGACAGGACGCTTACATTTGGTGGAGAGGGACTTGGATTTGTTTGGGATTGCATGATCCATGCATTCTTGGAGATGTCCATAGAAAGCATTTGTGAAGGATTCGGCATTGTGGGATGTGGTATCCACTGGCACAGTGGGCTTAAAGGATACCATCTCAGTCTTAAGAAGAGTGAAGTCTGCTTTTGAGAAGTTTTTCACTATGGTCTTTTGTGCTGGGGGTGGAGGTGGGATATGTATATCCAGGGTGATTAGTTTGTGGTCAGATCTCACTAGTGAGGGGTATACTTCCAGTGTGGAGCATTTTGTCCCCATGTTTGTGATGATCAGGTCTAGTATATTATCTTCCCTAGTGGGAGAGGTGACTAGTTGTTCCAGTGCATTTGAATTTATGAATTCCAGGAACCTTTTGGCTAGGGTATTAGGGATAGAATAATGTACCCAATCTATGTTTGGGTAGTTGAAGTCTCCCAGTATGATGGTATTTTGTGATACATTCATATCCCCCAATGTCTTCAGGAAGGCTGAGTGGGGTTCTTGAGATTGGGAGGATGGTCTGTAACATGCTACCAGTTGTATAGCAGTTTTGCCTATGGTTAGTTGCACCTGTATTTGTAATAAAGGACAGGATTACAGAATTTTCAGAAGCACATTACATTTGTTGGAGATTTGCAGTCATCTTTGTAGGCTTTACCCCTAAACTAAACAAAATGCCAATCTATCATGTGTGGTCCATAACCTGTGCAGTAATCCTTTAAGCAATTTATCTTGAACTTGTTTCTTGTTTGCTGTTCATTTTTTACTTTGATCATGTTTTCCCCATGAAACAAGTAGATAGTTGTTGTCAGGCAGCAGGTCTTTTTTGGATAAGAAACATTTTTACAAGTGGGGGTATCACAGAGATTTCTGCTTTCAGCATGTTACTTGGCACTTTTATAAAGCTGAATATAAGTTATAATTAGAACTGCAGTGCAAGGAGTAACCTGTTTTATTTATACTTGATTTTGACTAGCATTCCAGTAATGTATTTAAAAAGTAATTTATTTTTTCATGCCTCACAACCTTTTTCTCTAGATATTAAGTAAGCTGTCATGTAGCCAATGCATTGAAATATTTTTTTCTTCTACACTTCATTTTGTCTTGATTGGACTCTCGTAATGATGGTTTGTCACACAGGGCAGCGTATTTACTTAAAGTTCCAGTTGTGTTTTTGAGCATAGATCCATCCACCCCTTTTTAGTTGGCCACACCTTTTCCCATTGGCCCCACCCATTCAGCTATCTCCTGCAGCTCCCCTTTAATTTGAAGTCACCAGCTGCCACTGCTGTTAGTACCCGTTAGGTAACCAACACGGCAGCAGTCTGGTTTATATATTGGGACTGGACTGCTTAGTTATATTTTTAAGACTAGTTACTTGCACTTTTCCCTCAGGCAAGAGTTAAATTTGAGTAGTCAACACAGCACGTGAAATCCTTAATGGCATTTAATTAGAGTTTTGTATACTTACTAAATATAAACTATAAGAAGTTGATGAATACCGGTGGACATAACATATACATTATCAATATTTAGCAACATGGAGTAATTTGATTATTTAATTTGTAAAGCTGGATTGAACACATTTATTTTGATTGTATGACAAAGCAAATCATTTTAGAGCATGAATGCAGTTAGATGAAACTTAATTAGTGATATCTAACCCTTACAACCAACCAACTTTCTAAAATTAAGGGTTATAAAACCAACAAGAAGGGAATGAAATAAAATCAAACTGAGCCCAATGCAAAGATTAAAAAAATAATAGCAAAAAAAATCAACAATAATATTAAGGAATGGAAAAACTCATAAAGGAATACCTTACTCAACAATGGCTAGCCCCTGTAATACTCCTGGCTAGTTTCTCATGCCTTCAATCCAGTGTTTTCTATTCTGCCATCTTCTTGTCTTACTTCTACCAAACAAAAATACTACAATGGTTATTAGTTATATATCTAATGAGTTTCATATTACTGTCTGTAGTAAGGCTTAGGAAATGTAATGTTTTTTGTTTTACATTCCCCTTTTTGTAAATTGTGATTATTGACAACTGTCAAACTTTTTGTATATTGTTTGTAAATCTTTTAAAAAAATGTTGTAATCTTTTTGTGCTCTTGTTATGGAGCTTTTTTCCCCGGGCCTCTGCTGAAAAACGGGCTACTTACCCAGCCAGACTCTACCTGGTGAACAAATGTAAAATAAAATAAGTAAATAAATAAATAAGTTGGGTCACTTAGAAGGATTATCTGTACATGGTGATCAAAGTTCAGATTACTGTAACCTGAATTCTCAAGTCCCTTACCATTGGTTCATCTCTTAGGGGAGTCTTATCAATGTTGTAATTTGCAGGAGTGGTCATCTTCCCAAAGGGTAAAATTATGCCATTTTTTTTGCATTGAGTTTTAGGCTATGGTTCCAGCACCAATTATTTGTCTGTGTCAGACCCTCCTAGTAGATATTTACATTTTTGGAGTGATTCAGTGATTGCACCCAGCTTGCAGTCATCAGCAGATTTGATCAGCTGAAAGCACTCTACAATTTGCCTTGATCTCATAGAAGTATATTGCAAATAGGAGAGGTTTCAGTACGAGTCCTGTGGGGCACCACTAGTAGCAGGCTTCTTGGTGGAGGTGGATTTTTCCACCATAATCTTAAGTGTCCTATCTGTGAGCCACTAGAAAGACTCACACAGACTCTGCTACACTTTGCTGTGAGTGGAAGGTTAGTTTGCTTTTTATTTCTTGTATTTTGTATTACTTTATTGCCTTTTTCTATTTTGAATACTGTGATTTGTTTTCTTTACCTTGTGTTTTACTTGTATTCTGCTTTTAACTGCATATTAAAACTTGAAAAGAGACCACAGCTATGTCTCTTGTGAATCAGGCAGAAAGTAGTTTCCCCACACTCCCTACCAGTTATTGTTGTGTTCTTAAACACCACTGTTTCTAGTTGCCTGCCCCTTATGTTAACTTGACCATATATCTCATTTCCTCTCTGCTTTTACTAGCTTGTGTGAGTAAGGGCAAAATTATCATTTTGTGAAATCACTTCCCATCAACTATATAAATTTATTGGCCATCCTACTGTATTCCATAGTACCAGAATACAAAAGTGACCACCCCCTTTCAATCTACCTTGCTGTTTTAAAAATAGTGACTCTCCACTAAAACTTATCTTTTTAGACAGGTAAAACTTAAGTTACCTACTTTCACATCTAACTCCTCTAGTGCACACTGCAGTGTTTAGGATAAACATTTTTTTCATCTTACCTTTAAGCATCCCTGTGACTAGCACTTGCTCTAATACCTGCTGGAAAGCACTAGGAAGCCTTAAACTGATACAAGCACTCATCTCTCCTTGTTAATAAGGAGAAATTAATAGTAGGTACTAAACAGCCTATAATTGCAAAGTACCTTGCTAAGGTAAGGGAAAACAGCTCTTGTACTTTACAAAAAAGCACCAAAGCAGGCATGTCCAAGGGTCAGCTTCTGGTGATTTCTCCTGTCCACCTGGTGAATCTGGGCTTACCGGGGGCAATGTAGCAATTGCCTCATGTACACAGAAAACCCTCTCCTCCTCCTACCACCCAACACTACAACCTGTGAGAGATGCACTTACATAGCCAAACTGGAAGCAAAGCTCTCTCCACTCAAGATTGTGCTAGACAGTCAAGAGGAGAATGTTAACACCTGCATTACACCTCAAGCAACACATAGCCCTTCTAAATCCACACCACCAACACCCTCACATAGCAACACTAAACCCTAATATGCGGGGGCCCTTAAAAGTAACCTGCCCAAGCAACAAGGACCTCCGAAGCTGAAACACAAACTATCACCAATCACAACCGAAGTGTCACATAGCTCACAACACCAGTGTGCCACCCAGCATACCCAACACTTTAGTCATAGGTGACTTTATAGTCAGGCACACTGATATCCCACTCACCAGGCTGAACAAGGAGAAAATTACAGTCAGATGCCTGTTGGGTGCCAGGTTCTGCCACATAACGCATGCACTCAAGTCACTCCACAACAAGTACAAACATGACTCTGTCATTGTCCATGTTGGAGTGAATGACTTGAGACGTACCTTCCTGGACTACATGAAAAGAGACATGGAAGAGGTCTCAGATCATGTGGCCCAGGCAAGTAAGACCCTAGCCCTGAGTAGCATCCTGCTTTCACCCAGAATGATACCACAGTATAAAGACAAAATGATTGACTTTAACAATTGGATAAGCTTTTGGTGTCATTCAAAGGGGATCCAGTATCTGTCTGCCTGGGATGACATGATCGACAGACCACGATGGTTTGCCAGATATGGTCTGTACCTGTCGCCCCTGGGATTCAGGTTACTGGCTAAGGCTCTTGCCACCCCTATAGTGCCTTTTATAGGCAAAGTTCAAAGGACAAAACCATCACTGTAACAGGTACAAGCATGCAAAATCTGAAGGTAATGCTACTCAATGCTAGAAGTCTAAACCTCCAAATGCACTCTCTTGAGACACTCCTAAAAATGGAGAACATCGATATCTGTGCAGTAACTGAGACCTGGTTCAAGGCTTCAGAAAGCACCCCTGCAATACCAGGCTGCAACTCTTACCACACTTTTCGGCCATCAAACCAGGACCAAAACACTAAAGGTGGAGGAGTGTCCATATTCACCAAGGATATTCACACCACCAGGCTAGTTGCTCAACACAGTGCGCCTGAAATTCTCCAGGTGCAACTAACACTAGGTAAGACTGCAATCCAAACTGTAGCTTGCTGCAGATCCCCCACCATGCCCTAAGATTCTCACTACACCTTTCTAAACATACTGGAAAATATTAAGATACAACCAAATATCCTAATACTGGGTGATTTCAACTACCTTGCCATTAACTGGGAAAACTACTCATGTACCAACACCTTTGCCCAACTGTTCTTCGAATTCATAAATTTAAATGCCCTGGATCAACTAATCCATAGTCCCACTAGGGGCTCCAGTATCCTAGACATGGTCATTACCAACATGGAAAATCGATGCTTCACACCTATGGTCACCCCCTCATTGGTCAGGTCTGACCATGAGCTAATTGCCCTTGACATCATCATCCCTCTCCTACCCACCCCCAGTAAGGAAACCTCTGTAAAAAAACTTCTCCAAAGCCAACTTCATGCTACTTAAGTCAGAAGTGACAAACTTCATGGCACCCATACAGGCGGGAACTGAAAGTTTGACTGCTGAATCCTACACTAAGGCAGTTTATGTGCACATCCACTCATGCATGAATTGTGCCATCCCATATAGAACCAAGATGCTCTCCTCCAAAAAAGGAAGCCAATCTGGTGGTCCCCTGCCATAAATAAACTTTTCAACAAAAGAAAGAAACTGTTGCCGAAAAGAAGAAAATCCCAGGATGAAAAAAAACTTCCTTACCAGCCTCAGTAAGAAGCTGAGATCAATCATAAAAATCTTCCAAAGCTAGTTACAAAAATAAAATTGCCAAAGATTACAAAGACAACCACAAGACATTCTATAGCTATGTCAAGAATCTAAATTGCAATGCTCAGATCTGCTCTGAGCTACAACAGAATGACATTAAATATACTGATCCCAAAGATATTGCCAATATCCTGGCAGATCGATTCAGTGCCAACTTCACCCCCTCTCACCCCCTAAAGGGCCCATCTCAATACTGAAAGCTTGCCAAATTCTGGTAATAACGGCCACATGGGTAAAAACCGCACTCTCCAAAGCTAAGAATACAGCATCCATGGGATCAGACGACATCCTGGGCTCTGTACTCCATGAACTACAAAATTAACTGGCACCTCAACTAAGTTTCATGTTTAATCATAGCATCACCTCAGGCTTCGTGCCCACTGAGTGGCACACAGCTACAGTTAACCCACTCCACAAGGGGGGATCCAACATGGATCCTGGGAACTACTGCCCCATCAGTCTGATAAACCTGATCTGCAAGGCCATGGATGTATTATCATGGAAGTTAGAAACAAAGACATTGGCAACCTTCAAACACTGGACCCCACCCAGTTTGGGTTTGTGAAGGGCCAATCTTGTTTCTTGAACCTGATTGACTTCTTCGAATCAGTCTTCATACCTGTGGACGAAGGTAAGGCAGTCCACACAGCCTATCTAGACCTTGCCAAGGCTTTCAACACCATCCTCTCACTCTGGAATCATAGATAAACTTACTAAGCTGGGCATTAATCCCTATGTCACTTGATCGGCTGCCAACTGGCTTACTGACAGAACCCACACTGTAAAAGTAGCTGACTCCAAATCCAGCTCCAGACAAGTGACAAGTGGAGAACCTCAGGGTTCAGTCCTGGGACCACTCTTGTTTGGCATCTACCTCTCTGAAGTACAGACCAACACTAAGGGACTCTGGCTAACAAAGTTTGAAGATGACTGCAAACTGGGAGCCATTATTGAATCCCCAAATGAGGTGGATATTCTACAAAAGGGTCTTACAGAAACAGATGATTGGTGCCAGAGCCATGGGCTCAAGCTCAATGCCAATAAATGTATAGTTATACCCCTTGGAAAAAAACATGTACCCGTGAATTACCACATAGGTGGCAGAACACTAAACACTGAAAGTGTGATAAGAGACTTAGGGACACAGGTGGACAGTGGTCTCACCTTCGATAACCACATCATCACAACAGTCAGAAAATCCTTCTATGTGGCACACCTCATCACTAAGGGCTTTTCATCTAGAAAAAAGGAGGTCTTTGTCCCACTGTACTCATCCCTCATTAGTCCCATTATAAAATACAACGCCCCGTTTGGTATGTACCTCTCAAGACATCTGCAACAATTGGAAAGGCCACAGAAATACCTCACTAAAAGAATCACAGGCCTAAAGCAGATGCCCTATGCTGACCATCTAAAAAAACTCCAGCATATCATCTACTCAGAGGCGATCTCTGCTTAACATACAAGGCCATGTCAAACCCAGAACTGTTGGACATGCTACACTTAAAGAAATCCCATTTCCTCAGAGCCACACGCTCCAGGGCTGGAGAGATAGGTTCCTGACCCAGAGACTCCCCAGACTCTGGAATAGACTGCCCATACATGTCAATCAGAGTGCCTCTTTGGCCCTCTTCAAAAGGAACCTTAATGATTGGATGGGAGATAGGAAATTCACCCCAGGGATCACGTCAGTTGCCCTGCTAGACAGGGGTCCAGGGAAGTAAATATTGTGGGAAGAAATAGCCAGGGAATTATTATGGCTAGGCTGGTATAGGCCCTAGGGCCGATAGCCTAGTACCAACCTATGAACCTATGAACCTATGAACATGGCTATCCATTGGATGAGAGGGATTTATGCCTAAATGTATGAGGTTTGTCTATAATACCCGAGTGAGGGTTTTTGTCAAATGCCTATGCCAGGTCAAGGTCAGCAGTAGGTACCATTTTCCCTCATTCATGGTTCTTGTGACCTTCTCAAAGAAGTCCACCAACTTTAGTAGGCATGACCTGCCTCTGACAAAATCAAACTATGATGGATCGAGTGTTTGAAGATTTCCTATCTTTGTTTATTATGTCCATGATAATTCTTTCCATGACCTTGCATATAAGACTAGTCAATCTTATGGGTATGTAGTTCCCTGGGTCTCTTGATGGTCTGTCTTTGTGTAAAGGGATGACCACTGCAGTCTTCCATTCTGAGGGACAAAGTCTGTCTGATGGCTGTGGTTGAATATAGATTCTAATGGACCTGACAACATGTATTAAGATATTTAGGAGGCATTCTAGGATATTATCAGGACCCACTGATGCAGTGTTTTTAGCTCTGGAATGTGCAGTGAGGATCTACTCTTTAGTGATTGTCTGAGGAGAAATAGTAGATGGTATTTCCTGGGGGGAAACTGGGGGTCATACAAAGATGAAATTGGAGATAAATTTATCAGCACATTGTAAGGTGTTCTGTTTAAGGTTGTGTGCATAAGTGAAAAAATCCTTATGGTTATCCTTAGCTTGGGAGGCTATTTTTGCCTCAAAGTTGGTTTTGGTGGACTTAATTAGTTCCCATATTTACTTTTTACGACTTATGAGGGAGTTTTTTTGTCTTTTGGGCATAACTATTTTTGGACAGGATCCCCTTTCTTTTGTTGCATAACCTATTTATACTGGGGGGCCACCAAGGGGGCTTGCTGTGTGTGCTTTATTTTTATGTAGCTTGATAAACCTCCACCACTCGTCATCTATTGTGCGGTAGCTAGTCTAAATGTGTGGAAGACATTATAGTCCTGGTAGATCAGAGTGTGTGTATGTACCTTTAAGAAGCATTTCCAGATGTAGCACATTTTATTTATTTATCTATTTTACATTTGTTGACCGGGATAGTCCAACTGGATACATGTCCATTTTCAGTGGAGGCCTGGGCAGAAAAGCTCCAAACATACAGACAAAAAACATACATACATACTAAGGGTTTTACAAAGTCAGAAAGGTTTGGCATTCAAGAGGAATGTGCAATTTTAACAGGGGAGAAAAGCTCCAATTGTGCAGATAAAAACATACATCCCAAGCAAAACATATATAACAAGTAAATATTGCAAGTAACTAAGGTGTGTCCCTCTAGAGGGATCCACAACTTTAACAGTGTGTAGTAGAATATAAAAATATTAAACAGGTGGATTACAGTAGCAATTATTTACAAAGTAATGTACAGAACAAGAATGACATTGCAAGCATTTGTGAGCAGGAAGCTAATACATTACTGTTAAATTAGGGATTTGTTGTGGGGATTATATGCATAGAAATACTGAGCATGTGAGAGAACAGCCAGAGTGTTAACATGTATAAGGGTGGTAGCCAGTCTGCTTATATGTTTATGTTTGTTACAAAGCCTCATTTCTGATGTGTTTGTGTGTAATAAAGCTGCTTGAACTGAACCCACAAATGTTTGTCTGTTTTATCCTGATCAGACAAATGATATGGTGTCAGAACCGGGATTAGAAGAACAACTTCTGCAAGCCATGAGGTGCAGAGTTGAAGGTGAAGGCAGATTAATCAGGTTGAGTGAAACAGAGCTCAAACAAACAAGAAAGACCCAGAAACAAGATAAAGGTAAAGAAAACTGCATAAATGATTTATTTGGCAAAGAAAATGAAACGGCACATTTATAAGACACAAAACGCATTATAAATCAAACAAGTACCACCAAATGTATTATTAATCAAATGAAAGGCACAAAAAGCATTATTAATTAAACAAAATGTTCAAAACCATGATATTTGTTAAAACTGAGATATTCATATGCGGCTGAGAAACGGGCACAAGAAAAGTATAATGAGCATAATAAGAGATTGAAAGGGCATAACTAGTACAATAAAAGGGTAAAATATGCTTAAAAAGCAAGGCGACCACATGTTTTTAGTAAAAGACTGAGTTTGGACACAAGCTACTATTTTGCATTGACCGAAGCCATTCAAAGCACAACTAGTGTTGTTCGGAGTATCTCAGAGTATCCAAAGTGTTTGCAGAATGTGTGCTTTATTACGGTATAATTATTTCAAACAGTTTGCCTTGTGCAAAGTACAGTTATATTGTAAAGTGCAGTCAAAGAATAGCCATTTTGAAATGTTTCTTGTGCTGTGTGCATTTATTCACAGAGTGCTGCCATTTCAGAGTGTTTCCTGCAATGTACAGAGTTATTTAACAAAGTGCAGCCATTTTGAAAGGTTCTTGTGCTGTGTACACTTTATTTGCAAAGTGCATTCATCTTGAAGTGTTTCTTACTTTGAGCTTCTTCTACTGTGTACAGTTCATTCACAAAATACAGTCATTTCGAAGTATTTCTTACAATGATAAGAAGTGGTTTCACAAAGTACGGTGATTTCAAAGTGTTCTTGTGCTACAGAGACTTATTTGGCAAAGTGAAGTCAGAGTTTGTTGTGCTGTTGGGCATAATTACAAGTACTGACATATATATATGTTTATGTGTGTATGTTCGTACATAATTTCAAGCACCTTGACTACTGTGTGTTGATATGGCAGAGATATTTCGCAGACCAGGTCCACTTGTGTTTGATCATAATATAGCAGAGAGTTTGGAGAGTATTTGAGCAGGAATATGATATTTTCATACAAGCAGCTTTTTCTGACAAAGATGCACATATAAGGGCATTTATGTTGCTTAACTTAGCTGGGTCAGAAGCCATTGAAAGAGAGTGTTCATTTGTGTATGCAACAAATATATGCAGGAGAGAGGGAAAACTGCCATATTGTTGTACCGGCTGAATCAAGGGAAGACCTAGAGTGTTTGACATGTAAATTTAGAGAAATGTGCAACCCCCTCAGACAAATGTTACATTAGATAGGCACTTATTTTATTCAACAGGCGAAAAGCCAGATGAAACTTTTGCAGCTTATATCACTGACTTGAGAAGCAAGGCTAAAAAATGCAGATTTGGTGACTTGAAAGATGAGTTAATGAAGGACAGGCTTGTGTGTGGTGTTAATAGTGCTGCAGTGAGAAAGATTTTGCTTTGTGACAGTGATTTAATGTTAAGCAAAGCCACAGAGATTTGTCACATCCATGAGCTCACAGAAAGGCACACAAATATGCTTGCAAGAGATAAGAGCATGGTTTCAATAGCCTCTAGAGCAAACATATACAGCATGCAACACATAGCGAGCGGAAACAGGCCTAAGCACATGGCAGCAGCAACCCTTGTGGGTTTCCCTGGGAGACCTTGTAGCTTTCTAGCAAGTTCCAAGACTGGCTCAGTAAAAAGGGTATGCTCAGTACAGTATAAGACTGAGTCAGCAAAACCCAAGTGAAGTCTTATTGTTAACTGTCATAATTGTGGGGCCAATCATGAGTCTAAAAGAGAGAAGTGCTTAGCATTTAGTAAGCAATGTCACAAGTGTAAAAAATGGAACCATTTTTAAAAGTTTTGTAAATCAAGCAAGCCTCATTCAGTTATTAAGAAAGGTCACTCAAAAAAGCATGCTGATTACATAGAGAGCTGCAACCCTACTTTCTATGTAGATGGTGTATCAGTGGTCAGTGAAAAGGTTAATGCAGTAGATTTATTGGCAAAGAATGAAATGTTTTGTACTGTCCTGATCAATGGCAAGCCCACAGAGCTTAAAGTAGACCCTAGTTCAAACTGTAATGTAATGTCAGCAGAAGCATTTGCTAAAGTGAGGGCTGGTGAGCAACCTAATTTGGTCAATTGTGTGAAGCTTGTTGCTTATGGAGGTGAAGAGATTCAAACCAAAGGCTCAGTAGCGCTTTCATGCTTTTTGACTGGGAACAATTACAGCTTGCGATTTTATGCAGTCCAAAGACCTGTGCAGTCATTATTATGTCTCAGAAACACTTTGAGAATAAAACTGCTTTCTTTTACACCAAAGAAGTCCATCATGTAAGCACATATCCCAGTTCCAGTTTTACTGATGCTATTTTCTCAGAGTATGCTGATGTTTTCAATGACAAGCTAGGCAAACTTCTAGTTGTGTACTTCATGAAATTAGACCCAGAGGTCAGTCCAATGTCAGACGAGCAAGAAGAGTTACAATAGTTATACAGGTTAAAGTCAAGGTCCAGTTAGACAAAATGGTGCAGCAAGGTGTGATTTGTCCAGTCACAGAACCAACCGAGTGGGTGTCCTCCATCGTAGCTGCTCATAAGAAAAATTCAGATGAAATCAGAATATGCATTGACCCAAGTGACTTGAACAAGGCACTAAAAAGACCTCATCATGTTATGTGCACAGTCGAGGAGATTGCTACCCTCATGCCAAATGCCATGTTTTTTTCTGTCTTAGATGCAAAGAGTTCATTTTTGGCAAGTAATGCTTGATCACAAATCTTCACTATTGACTACATTCAGTACCCCATTTGGTAGATACAAATTCCTCAGGATACCTTTTGAAATAAATTCTGCCAGTGAAGTCTTTCAGTGTGCAATGAAGCAAATATTTTCAGGCTACCCGTGTGCAATAGCAGTTGATCATTTACTGGTTGGATGCAATGGTGAAGCAGAGCATGACGGAAACCTCATGCAAATTCTGACTACCAGAAGTTACATATGTAGGTCATTTATTTACCAGTACAGGCTTAAGACCAGACCTATTTAAGCAAGCAGCCATTCTTGAGATGCCAGCTCCAGACAATGTCCAAGCCTTACAGCATTTTGTTGTTATGGTTAACTATTTGGGCAAATTTATCCCTGACTTTTGTCAGTTAGCAGGACCTTTAAGAGAACTGACACACAAAAATGTTGCATGCTCATGGTTAGAACACTAGAGAGTATTTGATAACCTCAAACAGCAAATTGCTGACCCTCCTACATTAAGATACTATGATGTCCACAAACCAGTACATCTTTCCTGTGATGCTTCAAAGTTTAGTCTTGGTGCAGTTATTCTTCAAGAAGACAAACCTGTTGTCTATGCATATAGAACTCTTACCCAAACTGAGATGTAGTATGCTCATATTGAGAAGTAACTTTTGGCCAATTGTGTTCGCATGTTCGAAGTTCCATGATTATATTCATGGCCAAGCTATCCAGATAGAAACTGACCATCAACCTCTATGCATTCCACCCCAACAAGACTACAAAGAATGATGCTCAAATTGCAAAAGTACAATTTCAAAATGGTCTATACAAGGGGTTAGCTTATTTATCTGGCTGATACCTTATCCAGATCACCTAGAAATACCATGGAACAGCTTGAATCAGAGAATTTTGACTTTGATGTCATGGAAGTGTGTAATTTTTCTACCATGAGACTTGATATGCTAAGAGATCATACAAAGACTGATTCAATTTTCCAAAAGCTCAACCACTTCATCAATGTGGGATGGCTGTCAGAGCAATCCTGTGTACCACCAAAAGTACAACCTTATTTACATACAGAGATCAGATACTGATGGAAGATGGTATCATTTTCAAAGGCCCAAAAGTTGTTGAGCCTGCTTCCTTACAGTGTGAATACATTCAGATTGTACATGATGGCCACCCAGACTGTACCAAAGGAAGGGTGAGAGGACTAGTATTTTGACCTTCTCTGGCAAAAGTCATTGGTAAAGTGTTTTCTTCTTGTTCAGTGTGGAACAGTACTAAGCCCCATTTGCAGAAAGAGCCACTTCAGCTAAGCCAAATTCCTGAACTACTTTGGTCAACATAGCAACTGACATATTTGAGTGGAACAATCAGCATTACTTAGTGTTGGTAAACTCTTATTTGAACTGGTTTGAGATTGATTTGCTACCTAACATCCAGTGCTGCTATTATTTTCAGTCCATGGTAGTCTACACAATGTTATTTCTGACAATGGTTCTCAGTTTACCAGTCAGTTGTTTCAGAGATTTGCTAAAGAGTAGGACTTTATCCATGTTACTAGCAGTCCTGAATATCCACCATCAAACAGCCTTGCTGAACTTGCAGTACAGATTGCAAAGCAATTACTAGAGAGTTCAAAGTGTGACAATACTGATATCTTCTTGAATTTACTCAATCTCAGAAATATACCCCGTGACAATCTATTTGGCTCGCCTGCTCAGAGACTTCTATCTAGGCAAACTAGAACAACATTGCCTATTAGTTCTAGTTTGTTGGTGCCTAATGCTAAAACCAACAGAGCAATCAAAGCCCAACTTTTTAAGAAGCATTCTTCTCAGAAGTCCAGCTATGATAAAACAAGCAGATTTCTTCGTCCGTTTAAAGGAGAGACAGTGAGGATGCAAACGGCGAAAGAATTTGATTGAATTGGTCAAGTGAGAGGTATATGCGCTGAGCTGAGATCCTACTTACTGGACTCTGAGAGTATAGAACACAGGAGAAACTGGAGCCACATCTTCTTCCTGTATCAGAAATGATATCGCAGCATCATACCTTGATACAGACTCCAGATCTCAGTGCAACCTTGACAATGTTCATACCAAAGAACAAGTCTCAATATCCATTCCCATTCCTGATGATGTCCCAGATGTTCCCAAAGTTGAACATTCCTTGAAGACAGTCTCCATTGCTAGGTCCAGTTTTAACTTTTATGTTACATGATCAGGTTGTATTTTTAGACCTAGTGTAAAATACACAGCAATCTGGACATGATTGTTTTATATGTGTCTAATTTTGTATGATTGCATGTCAAAAAATTAGTTCTGTATAATTGTATGTCAAAAGATCATTTCTGTAAATTGCATGTCATTGAATACTGTCATTTCATATATGGATCATTTCTCAAAGAGGGAGGATGTAGATCACAGTGTGTGTATATACCTTTAAGTAGCATTTCCAGTTGTCGCATGTGCATAAAAATACTGAGCATGTACAGGCAGCAGTGTCATTTTGAAAGAACAGCCAGAGTTTTGACATGTATGAATGTGGTAGTCAGTCTGTTTATACGTTTATTTAAGTTTAAGTTACAAAGCCTCATTTCTGATGTGCTTGTGTGTAATAAAGCTGCTTGAACTGAATCCATGAATGTTCATCTGTTTTATCCTGACCAGACTAGTAACAGTCGTGTCCTCATGGGGTGCCTTCCACAGCTTTAAACCATGTCTCAAAGGTGAGGAGCACTTCCAGGAAGTAGGGCTTCTTATTGAGACTTCTAGCATTGAGCAGTAGCACTAATCAAAAAAATCATACTTTATCTCATGCTTTACTGCACAGATATGCAGATGTTTATTTGTAAATATGGGAGGGGGGTCACAGTTTGTGGTTATTTCATTTGGTTCAACTTGTCTTTCAGTCTTCCTACTCCTTAATGCTATAGGTGGTACATATCTGAACTGAAACCTACCACCCTTGCCGCAGACAACTTACCAGCCAACTTCCTAAAAATAGCCACAAAGTCATTATCCTACCCTATCTCCATCCTTATCAACTGCTCCATACAAGAATCATATGTCCCCCATCTCTGGAAAGTACCCTATATCATCCCTCCTCATAAAGGTGGAAACTCATATGAATACTCTAAATATAACCC
The DNA here is from genome assembly GCF_019279795.1 of Protopterus annectens. Taxonomy (NCBI): domain Eukaryota; kingdom Metazoa; phylum Chordata; order Ceratodontiformes; family Protopteridae; genus Protopterus; species Protopterus annectens. The sequence continues at coordinate 794,267,614 of NC_056729.1, forward strand.
CATTGCCATTTTATCACCCTTATCTAAAATACCTGAGAGATGCAGTCACTCTCAAGTAAAGAAATTCCTTAACTCAAACAATTTACTATTACCTACTCGGCACGGCTTCCGGCAAGACCATAGTACAACTGCTCTGCTCTCCTTCACTGACTTGGTCAACCAACACAAAAATAACAATAACTTTGTCTCTGCTATATTTTTAGACCTCTCCAAGTCTCCAAGACATTTGACATGGTCTCACACTTCTTACTACTTGACTCTCTAACCTCCTTATCTCTTGCCCCTGCCTCTATAACCTGGTTTAAAAGTTACCTGTCAGACAGGCAGCAATCAGTCCAGTGACAAAGCACATTTTCCCTCTCACTCCCAACTACTATAGGTGTACCACAAGGCTCACTATTAGGGCCACTCCTTTTCTCCATATTTAACAATAACCTCCATACCACCACACAGCATGCTTCACTCATACAGTACGCTGACGACTCTTCTCTTATCTGTTCTGCTCCAACTATTGCAACTTTACAACAACTGACCCAGGAAGCCTTTAGCTCTGTGGAAAGCTGGATCACACAAATCCAACTTATCCTGAACCCTAAAAAAAAACAAATTGCTACTCTTCACCCCTAATAAAACTATGTTTGCCCCTCTATCCTTTACTATCTCTGCTAATAATGGCACTATAATTTTCTCCCTCTGATCATATCAAACTCCTAGAAGTAGAAATTAACAAACATCTACTCTCTGATGTCCATATTTCTCAAACAATCAAAAAAGTGCATAAAAAAATGGGAACCCTGTATAGGCACAAAAAATCCCTCTCTCGACAAGTACGAGTTACCCTAGCCCAAACTCACCTTTTATCCACTCTAATGTATGCTTCACCTATTCTTACCCACCTCAGAAAACTTGACCTGGCTAAATTCGAAGCATGTTATAACAAAATTGTGAAGTCCACCAATAACTCCACCTTTAGAACCCACCACTGTCAGGCACTACAGGAACTACAATGGCTTGAATTTCCTCAACTCCTAAACTACCACCAACTAATCATTGCATATAATGTGACAAAACATCCTGATAAAACTCCAGCTCTAAGCCAACTTCTTACCTGCTATAACACAAATTGTCCTCTACACTCTTCTGACAAATCCCTCCTCAGTGCCTTAAGCGCAAATAACTCTGCATGAAAAGCTGTGTTCTTCCACACCATAGCTAAAACCTGGAACAATCTTCCCTCTGCTCTGACCTCTGCTTCCTCCACAACACTCTTTAAAAACTCACTTAAAACACATGTACTAAATAACAGGTTATGCCCATGTAGTACATAAGACCTTAAGTCCTTCAATTTCTGCCTTCTTACTAACTGCCTCTCCTACTATTTTTCTCCCACTGTAACTCACATTACAGTCCAGGATACAAATACTACCGATGAAAGGATTTAGAAGTAATGTACTTCTTCTTCTTTTGGCTTTTCCTGGTTAGGGGTCGCCACAACAGATCACCTGTCTGCTCATGATTGGCAGTGGAGTTTTACAGTGTCGAGTTGCCAGCCCGGTGCCCAACCTTCCACAGAAGGCACACACAAATGCACTCACACCTAGTGTCCAATCCACCTACGGAATGTTTTTGGGATGTGGGAGGAAACCAGAGCACCCGGAGGAAACCCACACAACCACAGGGAGGACATGCAGACTCCACACAGAAGGCACTCCAGCCGAGGATCGAACTAGGCAAATTCTTGCTGTGAGGTGGCAAGGCTAACAGCTGCACCACTACAGCTGCCCATTTAGAAGTAATGTATTATTAACCATTTAATTATTATTGTTTGGTTCAATTATAGACTATGTTTTCTTTTTGCATTGTATGTATGTTTCTTTTTTTTCATTGTACTTGTTCACTGATGTACATTGAAATTTTACTTTCTTTGTTTGTACTTTTACTTATTGTTGGAGCTTTTCACCCCAGGCCTCCACTGAAAATGGATCTGTGTCCAGTTGGACCATCACGGTTAACAAATGTAAAACAAAATAAAATAATAAAATAAATAGCACATGGTCATATGTCACAAAAGCAGTATTTCACATGCACAATGACATAGACAGCACAAGATGTTTTTATTTTATGATTATATGCCTACACTTCCTAAAGCTCCTCACTTGAGAATGCCTACTACATATTTTGTCTTACATTTCAGTTAAGTAGAAACATTTTAAACATATATTACAAAAATCTGTCCACTGCATATATCTTTGTGGATCATTAATGATGAACTTCATAGGAAAACACTGAAAATAGCCTCAAAAGCATGTAATCATCACATTAAATACAGATTGCACACTCAGGGTGAACTGAAAGACCTATATCTGCAAAAAGAATAGCAGCACATTTACATTAGCACAGATACAGGAGCAGATCCAGAAATGTATACGGAGGGAACAGTCAAGGGACCAGTATGAATGATGTAAGGCATTAACTTCGTAACATCTCTGCACAGGTGGTAATATCTGTACCATGCACACCTCTACACCCCTTCATTTCTTATTGCATACATATACCACTCAATCCTCATAAGATACACATTATCTATATCTATATCTAGTTACCTTAGTTTTTTTACTTGCCATGAACCTTCTGAACTTTAGCCACGGGGCTTTGAAAAGTGACAAGAGCTCCGTGCAATCCAAAAGGCAAGAAAGTATAATGAAAAAGATCTTTGTGGTGGAAAATAATATCTATTCATGGCTTTACAGATGAGAAGAATCGATTATTACTCCTTGATTAAATCTAGAATGGTCACAAACCTGGTTTGCTTAGTCTGTCTATGAGCTCATCCACTCTGGACATTGGATGATTTGAAATTCAGAAATGTCATTCAGTCTTTGGAAATGAGTAGAAAATCTTATGAACTCTCAAGCTTTCAGACACACAGAATCTATCCTTTTGTTCTCTTTAGGAATCCTCACTAGCTTGCAGTTTAATTATTTTTGTTCACTTTTTCTCTTATTGTTTTTCTTTGGGACTCTAGCATAATTTATAGTTTTAGATGTAGTTCCTTATCTGGCATGGTTTGAGTTTGGTGTTGTATTATTTATTTATTTATTCATTCATTTATTCGTTAATTTATGTGTTTGTTTGTTTATTTCCATTTGTTAACTGGAATAGTCTTCCTAGAGCACAGAAACTTTTTTTAGTGGAGTCCTGGGGAAAAAAAACTCCACAGACAAAACACAATTAGCATTTACCTTTTTTACATTGTAATATACTTTATATGCAGATATAACAAAGCTAGTTTGAGGAGCATTTGACAAATGCTATACTTCTACAATTTACATACATATATGGCATGCTATGCAATTAATATTTACTTAGTCATTTCTATACAGTTTTGGACATAGACTCAAAAATCTGATAAAGCAACAAGTAGGGTATAGTAGTTGCAGTAAAAAGTTTTTATAGTATGTGCAGTGAAAGATTATAGATGAAGTTGTACAAAGGAAAACAAAATAAGACATGGGGGGGGGGTCAGATATAGAAAGTGCTAGGTTAGGAAAAGTGAATGTATAGAGTAATAACTATAGTGTGGACAGAACCCTAGATATTTGTTATGTGTTACCTTAACAGTTATTTGCAGTTTTTAAAATGTGTGTTTATTTAAGTAAGATTTTTTTAGGTTAGGTTTTGTTCTTTTATCTGTGGAACTTGAGCTCCTCTCTCTGTCGCAATAAACTGAGTAAAGCAAGTCTCCATGTGTTTGTTACATTTGAGAGAGATAATTTGGTTTAGGTAATGTGGTATGAGATTCCTAGGAGGGTCAGGCTTTGCAACGATGTTTGTGATTGCTGGATGTACGTTTTTCTTGTGTAGGAAGCTGTGAGTGTTTTGAACTGATTTAGTGTTAGAGTTTGTTGAAGGAATAACCATTGTAAAAGTTAAAGAGATAGGAAGTTGTGTGTTTTACTGGATAGATTGACTACAGCTTTAGCTATTTTAAAGTAACATGGTTTCAATTTGTTCAGAGGTATTTTTTGTATGTTAGTAAGGCTGGGAGGAGGCATATAATATGATTGGAAAGAGTAAGGTCTGTGCTAATTGTGAATGTAATTCGAGCATCAGGTAAGGTTAAGTTTGGTTAAATTTTGTAATAATGGAGTTAATCTGATAAACTTTAACTTGCTATGCATGAGTATTCTTAGTAGTCTGATATAGTTTACTAGTTTAAAGTTAAATTTATTGTGTCAGGTAACTTAGAAAAAAAACTTAAGCTCCCTAGTTCTTAGTCTATACTATTTTACTTCTTGTTCTGAGGTTTCAGACAATGCTTCATCTGGAATATATGATTAGTAGCTATGACAGTTCCAAAACTAAAAAAGCTTCAGGTTCTATCCATGGTTTTAACACATTTATCTGAAATGTGTGCTCTGGTTGTCTCTTTCCCTTTGAGCTTACATTTTATTTATTTATCTATTTATTTAGTCAAGCAATTAATTAATTAATTATTTTTGTTGATCTGGAAAATCTGACTGGCAGGAAAAATATTTTACAGTGGAGGCCTGGGGAGAAAAGCTCCAAAAGATACAAAGATAAAGTAACATACAATCATATATAATGTAATGAATAGTTTGACTCACTACTCCAAGGAAAGGAAACCAGTCTAGTGGACCTCTGCATAAACAAGCTATACAATAGAAGGAGGAAACTAGTGCAGAAAAGAGTAAAATCCCAAGAAGGAAAGACATCCCTGATTAGTATCAGCAAGAATCTATGATCCCTCATAAAATCATCCAAGGCTAGCTTCGAAAGAAAAATTGCCAAGGACTCCAAAGATAACCACAAAGCGTTCTTTAGCTATGTCAAGAACCTAAGTAGAACCTCTCAGATCTGGTCTGAGTTAGTGCAGAATGGCGCAAAATACACTGAACCGACTGATATTGCCAACATTCTGGCAGACAGGTTTAGTGCAAACTTCACCCCCCTCTCACCCCCTAAAGGGACCATAACCATACCAGAAGAATGTAGTGCCCCAGCAATCACTAACACACAGGTTAAAACAGTCCTATCCAAAGCCAAAAATACAGCTTCAATGGGACCAGACTGTGTCCCAGGCTGTGTCTTACATGAGCTCCAAAATAAACTAACCCTTCACCTAAACACACTGTTCAAACTCAGCCTCTCTACAGGCTACATATCCATAGAGTGGCACACAGCAACAGTTATCCTGCTCCACAATGGTGGAGCCACAATGGACCCAGGAAACTATCGCCCTATAAGCCTGACTAGCCTGGTCTGCAAGGCATCATCATGGAATTTATTAACAGAGACATTGGAAACCTTCAAACATTGGACCCTACCCAGTTTGGCTTTGTTAAGGGTAGATCATGCCTCCTAAACCTGGTAGACTTCTTTGAGACAGTTACCAAGGCTTTAGATGAGGGAAAGGAGGTCCACACAGCCTACCTAGACCTCACAAAGGCTTTTGATACCATTCCCCATTCTGATATTATAGACAATCTCACCAGCCTGAACATAAACTCCTACGTCATGAGATGGGTTGCCAATTGGCTCACAGACAGAACCCACACGGTGAGAGTTGCAGGCTCTAGGTCCAACTCTAAACCAGTTACAAGTGGCATCCCCCAGGGCTCAGTCCTGGGACCCCTCCTGTTCTACTTCTCAGAGGTACAGGCAAGCACAAGAGGACTATGGCTGACCAAGTTCACAGACGACTCAAACTGGTGACCATGATTGACTCTTCAGCTGATACAGACATCCTCCAGAAGGGTCTCACTGAGACGGATACCTGGTGTCAAAATCATGGCCTCAAGCTAAATGCCAAAAAGTTCATAGTCATCCCCCTTGGAAAAAACAAAGTACCCGTGAACTAACACATACATGGTAGTCCCATAAAAAAGGAAACATAATAAGGGTTCTGGGGACCCAAGTAGATAGTAATCTCTCCTTTGATAATCATATTGCCAAGGTGGTTAGAAAATCCTTCTATGTGGCCCACCTAATCACAAAAGGGTTCGCATCTAGAACAAAAGAAGTTATTGTGCCCCTCTACTCATCGCTCATCAGACCCATCATAGAGTACAATGCCCCATTTCGGATGTACCTTAGAAGACACCTGCAACAGCTGGAAAGACCACAAAAGTACCTCACCAAGAGGATTATTGGCCTCAAACATATGCCCTATGCAGCCCGACTGAAGGAACTCCAGCTGTACTTGGTTGCATACTGCTTATTCAGAGGTGATCTCTGCCTGACATACAAGGCCATGTCCAACCCAGAATTGATGGACATGCTCCACCTAAAAAAAAAAAACAAATCCCCAAGAGCCACATGCTCTAGGGATCTAAACCTCACCACAATGATAAATAGGATGTACTAGAGGGATAGATTCCTGTCCCAGAGTCTCTCCATGCTTTGGAACAGGATTCCAATCTACATTAGGCAGAGCCCCTCACTAACACTCTTCATAAGAAACCTTGACAAATGGATGGGAAACAGAAAATTTACCCCGGGGATCACTGCAGTGGCTCTGCTGGACAGAGGCACAGGGAACTAATGGCTCTGCTGGACCGAGGCATGGGGAACTAATCTAAGGGGGCGGCGAAAGCCAACACATTCTGGCTAGGCTTATAGATGCCCTCGGGCAGATAGCCTAGTACTTACCTATGAACCTATGAACCTATGAGTATACAGTCATGAGAAAAAAATGATTGTTTGAGCAACTAATAGTTTAAAACAAAAACACTGACCAAATACATAAGAATATTCGGCATGTGAACATACTATAATCATGACACTAGCAATATAATGTTATGAGAAATAATTCAGATGTTGATCAGAATGAGAATGTAGACTAAGAAAGTTAAGTTCTATAATATTTTATAATAGTAAAGCAGCAGTAAGGTGAACTTCCATAACAAATTAATGTTGACGAGAGTGTGGTCCAGTGTCTCTGGCCAATTAGATATAATAATACAAAATAAAACAAAAGACTACTGCCTAAGTGGTCATTTTAGAGCAAGATGGGATAAAGTAGATAAAGAAGGTTTAGGAGGATTGGCCAGGTGTTGTACATGTGCTTTAGGTGTTCCTTTAAAAGCAGCTTGAAGGATTTCAGATTTTAGTTTGTCTAAGTGAAAGGAAAATGCAATTTTAAACTTTAGAGATGTGAGAAGAATACAATGAGTCACCTCCAGCATTGCTTCATTTAATGGGATGGAGTAAACATTTTTCAAAAAAGAATGTTGCATGGACTTGAACCTTTGGGTTACAAATGACAAACTCTTCATCACAAACTATTTTTACAGCTGTAAAATTCTTTAGGTTATAGGTCTTAAACAAGTCACAGTAAACACAAAAATTATTGTAATATTTTGTAAATAACTTAAAATATCTCAGCAACTGCTCGAGTTACACACATACTGTCAGCAGCATTTTGTTCATCCAGTTCAGAACTGTAATGTGAGGCTAAGCAGCTCTATCTCTGCCACCTGATTGTTGAGATATTTAGAAAAAAATAACATTTATTGCAGTATACATAAATATTACATGAACAACAATTAATATCTATTTACCAGCACTATACAGAGGTCAAATATCAATACAGTTGCATCTGCTGTTGGGTAAGCTTTAAGATGAAATATTTTAGTGTTTTGTATGTAGCATGATTTTGGAATTATTAATGCAAGTGAAAACAAGCAATATTTGCTGCCTAAGGGTGACAGTAGGATGTGACTGCAGAAACACCTAGAAGCATCACTGGAATGTAACGAGTTAACACTAGCCTGAATAAATGTATACTAGAGGCACATCATCATACCCTTATACATTTTGTTACTACCAAGCTCATTGTTATTCCATTTCTGCATGAGTCTCTTCAGGTTTTATCCACACTTATATACAAATTTATGTTCCATTCCAAGGTTGTTTTAAGGGCAGCAGAGCAAAATATGGCCAACCAGTTATTTTGTGATGGTCTTCTTGAGTTCATTCGCCCCCTATCCAAAACGTAGCATCATAGCCTTAAAAATAATCACAGTCACCAATTTGCTTTTTAGAAAGTTCAATAAAAGACCCTAGATCCCTCAAAAGGGGGTTAAGATCTGTATTTCTCTTTAATATAACCAAATAATTATATCATCCACCAATTTATTGAGCATCCTCTTTCATTATAGATACTCTACTATTTTATAAGTATAACCATTAGCAAAACAAAATTCTGGAAGAGGTCTTTGTTTCCATTCCACTGTGCAAACCTCTTAGTGGCCAATACAAATCAGTACAAATCAAATGAAGCTCACATTTCGGATATGTTTGCAAACTAATTTATCAAAGAAAAATACAAACGTAAAGTGGAAAGTGTTATATAAACATTCCTCTCCTTTCTTCTTTGGCTGAATCGACAAAACTTGAGACCAGTTCCACCAGCGATGAATTAAATTAGCATCCATGTTTCCACTATGCCAAACAGGAAATGACCTCTAAAAATCCAATTCAATACAAGGCTTGGAGGGTATATTTAAGACCTGAAGAGTTTTATTTCATATCAATAACATTGTAGATAAAGAACAAAATTATTTTAACTAAGCAAACTTCCTATTTTACCAGGTACCTCAATAGTGACTATTTTTACTCTTCTTCATTTTTTGACTTCTAATTTACAATTTTCAACATGTAATCCAGTGTTTTTTTATTTTACATTTGTAATTTAATACCTGTATATAAGGATTGATAAAAGGAGTGAGTGTCTGAAGTCAAGAGATGATCAATAATATTTATCAGCGTTTCCTAAAATGTTGTCAGTCAGAAATCTATTTGATGTACAAGCCACGTTTAAGACTTGTCTAGGACAAAATGTCGTATCATTAGGGGGTCCAAAATCTTGCTAATTAACCTAGACAAGCTATTGATGTAAAATTTCTATACAGGAAAAATTAAGCCAATAATACATAAAGACAATCTGCTGGACTTTTTTAATATGTAAGCACCAAATTCTATTAGCTATAGGTGTAATATTTAAATATAGTATTTATTGAAAGTGAAATTATAAAAATATACCCCAAGGTTCAAAGATCCATTCCCCCCAAAAGTTCCTTTATCTATCTGCATAATAATGCTAAATATTGTATTCATACTAAGTGTTTGGACAGTATAATTAATTTTGAAGGAAAGTTGGGGCAAATGGTTCATGAAATTTGGGTGCCAACTCGCATGGAGCACTGAAAAAAAAGTTTGAAGGCTTGCAACTGACATTAAGGAAACATCATTACATTCACTTATCCGAGAGATTGTGAGCTGTAAAGCTTGTGTTGTCTTTGATTGTAGTCATTTAACAAAAAAAACACTAGTTTGATAGCTTACACATAGCTTAAAAGAATAACACTAGTTTTACAGTTGCAAACTGTCTTATAAACAATAATAATTGTGTTAGACAACTTTTAAAGGGTTAAAACATTTTAAAAATTTCATAAATATGGAGAGGTGCACAATGAGTGCATTGCCTAAGGCACCATATCGTTTGTTACATTTCTAAGCATAATGTATCACACGTTTCTGTATGTGCAAAGGCCCACTTTTGTTGGCTGAAATATTTTGCTAAAGCTTTCTGGGCAGTAGGTGCTACTCAAGAAAAAAAAATTAAAAGAATGCATCTCCTAATAAGATAGAGAAATATTATTGTTGATGAACAGATTTTGAATTAATGCAATGCATTGACCTGGTACTTGATAATATTCTAAAACTTGAAACATAGAGATAGTGTAGTCAGAAAGGTATGTAACTCTGCAGGAATGCACTAAATTAACAGTTGTTTTAGCGTGACATGCTGCAGAGGTGCTTACCTATGTAATAGGTTCAGCATGAGACCAGCATGTTGGTGAGAAGGACAAATAATAAATGATCACAGCTGCAATAATGACATTAATTATTAATAATTAATTACATTAATTATGTTACTGAAATGACCATGCAATGTGCACTTCCATGATTGATATGTGAAGCATAATAAGGAGATAAGTCTGAGACTATGCAACATAGCACCTTTTAGCTACAATCCAGTCCCTGTGAGCAGGTGAGGAATGGCCAGCACAGCAAAGTGCTAGCTTAGTTCATCATTTACATGTGGACAAAAGGGAGAAATTGAAATGCCAGAAATGGTGTAATAATAAACAGTGGAACAAATCCAAGGGTTATTTAATGTTAAGATAGGTGTTGGAGGGAGAGCATTTTTTTCCAGGACAAGGTACCGATTTTCCATTTTAGAAGAAGAAGACAGGTAGAGGGGAATGGCAGCAGAGAGGATGTGTATTGAGGAGAGGAAGTATTGAATATAGCAGAGACAGATAAACAAATATAAAATTCAGGCAGAGATAGAGAAGGTATGAACACAACAGGTATTGACAATGGAATGATTCAGAAAGAGAGATGATAGATAATTGGTGACGTGGAAGATTAGCCTACAGACAGGGTATGGTGAGTGATACACAAGGAATGGAAAACAGAATGGGGGATAGTGTAGGGTATGTAGGGAAAGTCAGACTGTCCAAGAGGAGAAACCATTGTCTTATCAGACTAACATCATGGACAGAACTTGCCTCGTATGTCCCAATGGATGGGGCTAACTAATCATTAAACTCTATCATCCTCACAAGGAGATGTTCCAGTTTACCAATGCATCTACCTGCTCACCCCAGACACAATCAGCACCTGCACCTATTAACAGGTAATCCAGAGGTACTCCTTTGGGCCACTCTGAGAAGAAGAGTGCCTGTCTCCTCTTAAGAGATGATCATGCAAGTTACCATTTAGCTCTTCAGGTCATCTTCTGCACAATGACCTTTGTCTCCTCCTAAAAGGTAGAGCTTATGACCACTGGGGATTTAGGAACAGGCACACCAGCTGGTGCAGACTGAAATGGCCACTTTTCCACCACATCCTGCACCATAACTGAACCTGTAGAAAGATGAAGAAAAAAGAGAAAAAGAAAAAAAATGGAGTACATTAGTACACATGGATTACCATACGTGGTAGGCTGGGAAGCTGTGACATTCATTCACACAGTTAATAAAAAACAACATTAAAATAAATAAATGCAAACAGTGACAAAGGAAACATCAACACAAAACATTTTAATAAAATATTTAACACTTTCGTATGATGAATGAACAAAGTCTTCAGAATAAATCTTTCAATATTCAAATTCTATTTAAAAACTATGACCATACCATGTCGTTGGAAAACTACAACCAATTTAAAGACATGGAGACACAATTACTAAAAGATGAGCACTTACACACAGATACATAATAAGCAGCATAGCAGGGAAAATTCACTCATGTAAAACATAATAAAATATAAACATTTATATCAATATATAAAAATAATATTGTTTGTATTCTATAGAACAAACTTTCTTTTTTAATAAACAATTAATGTTAATAGAATTATTGATACCAAGAAAGATGTTTGCTTGCAGTCTAACCTGCCAATAGAGTTCCCCGCATTTGAAATACTTTCCCAAATCCAAACAAGGAGACCAAATTCTCCCCCGGATTCATGAAGCTCGGCGCAAGGCCGGCGTAAGGCTTGCGCTGGCCGTGTGGCGTAGATGTGGAGTAGTCGCGCCATATGCATATTAATGAAGGCACGCAGCTGCCACAGCCACGTGCATAGGAAACGTGCGCGAGTGCAAGGGGCATATCAAAGTTGCGCAGGGAGGCGTGTCAATGTCGGCTTTCGAGGAGCAACCTAAACTGCTGAATATTATATTCTGCCAGCAATAGTAATCGTACCTATCAGTGTCCGTGGAGACTGAAACATATGCAAAGCAGAGTCCCTGCAAACAGAAAATGAAGACTCAAACACAAATGCACGGTAGGGAATAACGGGTCCCTACCCATGAACAAATGACAGGAAAACCGTGTGCCTGTAGTCCAACGTAGTGTTGATAGCTATACCATATGGAAGTAAAACGTATCAGATGTTAGCGGGCTGCCAGTAGGTAAATCCAGTCCAACGGAGAGGGTCACCAGCCAACCCATAATTTGAGGGAGGGAACATAGCTGTGCAGATGTGTCCATAACAAAATACACGAGGAGAAATGTAGATATAGGTAGTGACCATATGTCTGAATCATATCCCACAAGCCATGTAATAATCACATACAAAAGGTATGTCCATATTTCACATACCAAATGTGATAGGAAATAGCATACGCATGTAAACGAAACGGAAGGAGCATATAAATGAGCCATAACAACATGGACACATGTAGGCCGAAAGGAACAGTATGATCCGTACCATCAACCAAGATTACCACCTGTCCCACTTTGCGAGCGACAGTCCCTCTGTGGGCAGATGTGTCCTGACACAAACATGTAAAACTGGCAAATGTCCAGAGAATATAGGACATAATTCCTCCGTAGACGTCATGCAATAGTTGCATTAAACATATTTCACTGGACGTATAATACATAAATGTTATAACAAACAGAATAAGATACCGAAATGCTACAAGAATAAGCTTAGATATAGGCAAGAATTGTAGGTTCTATCTGCCGAACTGACCGTGGGTATGTGTCAGACTGTAAAATATGCTGTGTTCACCGCAACTGTCACAGTAGGGTTGCCACCCTTACAAATGGCCAAAGTGGGACATGTTTGGTACAGACATCTGACTGTACAGGCCGACACATACCCACGGCCAGTATAAAGGACAGAACATAACTGTTTTGCCTACAGAAAAGCGTATTCCTGTAGCATTTTAGTTGCTTATTCTGTTTCTCATAACAGTCAGGTATTTTAGATACAGAATTAACTGTTTAATGCAACTATCACATAAAATATAAGAAATATGTTTGTCCTAAAATCTCAGGACATTTGCCATGTTGACAATTACATGTCAGGACACAACTGCCCAAAGAGGGACTGTCCCTCGCAAAGTGGGACAGGTGGTAACCCTATGTCACACTGTGGCCAATTGAAAAGGTGGAAACACAACCGTTGATTGTGGGGAGGCAATGTCCACAACAGTCGGACATGTGTAAGGAATAGCTTGGACATAGGAAAAGGTGCCATCCTACCAATGAGTAGAACAGGCTGGCAAAATCCAGAAGGCAGCTGTATAATCCGAACGTGTATGTGACACAGTCGAATGGGTAGTACCCGGATACACCAACCAAGTAATGACAGTGAAGTAAGGGCGTGTACCTATGTGCATGAGGTATAGCATGTGGAAAGCAAACATGGCAGGGTAGTCCACACAACCATAAAGGTACCTGACACATGTAGGGTAGTCAATGTGTAACTCTGGCCGTGTCATGGGCCAACAACCAAAGTAGTGCTCTATGGGGTGTGAGTAATTTGTGTGTGAGGGGTGTGTGTTTAATGATAAATTCCTCAAAGGTGATACTTGTGTCGTATGCAGAAAAGGTGAACCGGAGGTGTATGAGGGGGCAGTGGGTGAAGTGGAAAGAAACACAACCTCATGCAGAAACAGTTGCAAGACAAGCAGACAGGCCATAGTGTAGAACACAATCCCACAAACATATGAGTATGGAAATATGCGAGACAAATGTATAGATACGGCACCATCACATACCCACAGATGGGTCCTGATGGAACTGGCCATAACAAACGCAACACACCTGGATGCATAATAGCCTACCCAGCATACCCTCCACAACACACAACCTGCCACCATACCAGAACATCCACCAAATCCAGCCGTACGTGGTCCACTGGTTTGTTGCAGAAACAGCTACACACAGTGACCCCTATGCATATGTATTAGGTATTGTCACCCTAGGCAGTGTCAGGATTGCAAACCATGTATCCCCTGAAGGTAAAATCCCCTGCATGTTTTTGTGAAGCCACAAAAATCTTTGTTATCTAACTTGTTTTTGTCTTGACCAATTTTTGGGATATCCCTCATGGGATGACCAATTTGTGTAAATAGTAGAATGGGTATGACGACATGATGTCCAATCCAGTAGATATCTGGACACAAGTCAGAACGTGCAGTGGAGGTCCATGACACTGTCCAGCCCTAAGTGGGCATGCATAACCTACCACCCAGGATAAAATATCTTCCCGTGATGCACGTGCCCAGACACGAATAGGAGGGAGAATATAATGCACACATTTTCAAAGTGAAAAATGGCATGAGGGCGAGGAAGACACTACATAAACAGGTCAACCCTGATCAAGTGTAAGGGACACTGACTGTGTGCAGTCATGACTGACCATACCTGTCAACCTGTGTGAGCAAGATATCTGGACAGAGCTGTGAATATAAGTGAAACAAAGGTCCAAACTCAGGGACAATCTGTATACATATCTCTTAGAAACATCGAATTTGATAGAATAACAGTTTGCACATTGGCATTAATGTCTGGAGTATGAAGTCTGAAACCCAACTGTCTGTCAGCACGTTCTGACTGCAGTCTTTAATGCTGAGCTACTGCTGTGCCCGAACACAACAGCGTATTACAGAGGTCCATGCCATACCACTCAACTGTCCGGATATTCGCAGAATGACTAGGGTCACCACCTGTCCCACTTTGCGAGTAACAATCTCTCTGTAGGCAGTTGTGTCCTGTGAAAAAAAATCAAGACATAGCAAATGTTCTGAGAGTTTATTTCCTAATTTACTTTAATAGTCGCATAAAATGGTTATTTTATATATGAATCCTCAATATGTTATGTGAAGTAGCATAAGCAATTCAAATGTTACTAGAATAAGCTATTATATGTACAAAAAAGGTTAAAGTTCAGTACTATGCACGGCTGTAGGTATGTTTTGTCCTGGAAAATCTGACATCTCTACAGAACAAGTCCCACTTTGGGCAGTCGAAAAGGTGGCAACCCTAAGAATGACCACAGGTTCGCACCATAGTGTTGGTGTGTGCCTCCGACAATCTGCACCAGTGTGATAAATAGCTGAGGATTGACGTCACTAAATAATGAGAAATATCCTGAGTATAAGACTCTACAATCTGCAGAAAAGTCATGCTAATGCAAAACCTAGCATTCTATCAATGTTCTAAGCTTGTAAGAGCAATTGTTAAAATGTGTCCCTAATTGTCCCCCCATCGTGTAGGTTTTGCGCAGGTTCGGTGCTCTAAGAGGTTGAGAGGTATGGTCCATACATATTTACAGGAACAGCCCTTCACACTTGTGTAATGTACAACCGCATACCTGTAGTCACTTCATGTCCAAAAATAATAGACAGACATGCATGAAAGGAGAATACACCGATGGTTTCCAAACCATTTCCCGGAAAGTACCAGTGTGACAGGGCCTGCAAGTTCTACACATTAAACATGAATATAGGTGTCCTTTGCAGGACCACAAAAATTGATCCATACAAAGTGCGAACCGTCATTGATGCAAAAGACATCACAGCTGCAACTACGATATAGCTGTACATGCAACAGTAGCAGGTGCAAGGGTAATAACACATGGGTCGATTGAATGTATGACGTACGAGCTGATATCCGCAGAGTGGGGAGTGCTCGGAAGTGTCCTCACACTTTATTATCGCTCACATTAAACATGTCTAATGGGTACTGTGGAGGTGTGTCAGGTATGGGAATCATGGGTATGCAGAATTGGGCCAAGGTGCTGGTTGGCACAGATCTATTAGGTACGCCCCATGGGAGTGATCAATATACCTATGTGGGTATAGCACACACCTATATTCACCAAAAAGGTGCAACCCATCCACTGGATATTGTGTAAACCATTGGGGAAGACGTAGGGACCTATATCAGTGTCATGTAGGCGATTATCATGGATGGACACGCATACGACCAAGATGGTAACCATACCTGCCAGAATGTCAGAATAAGACAGCTGGACTAAGGCATAGTACACGACAGACAGATAGGGACTATATTAAATATACCTCAGACAAAGTCAGACCGTTGATAGAATAATTGCATAGTTGGGAATACGAATGTTATGAGAGTTAGTAATCATGAAATAGAAATGTCAGTCATGATTACCTGTCATGGCTTGCCAGCAATCTATCAGAAAGGCACATTATCATGACAAATGTAACAGAATCATAGGTCAAACCCCAGGGTGTATACCCATAATGTATACAGGTGAGAGGTATGAAGGTAACCCGTCCTAATGAAATGTACAGAACTAGTGATACTCAGTAGACAGGTGAGAAGAAAGACGTCAGGACAAATGACAAAACATGTACAAGTCATAAGCATGTTTGTCCACAAATGTGAATTACAACGTATGGCCTGTGAAAGTCAATGTGGAAGGTTAATAGACTGAAACGACATGTGTCCCTCAGGGTGTCATGCAGTGTCACCGATACAGTGTCCAGTCCACCATACTCGTACGTGAGCTCTGCCACTGATGGAAAGCGCAAATACCGGCCTACACATAAGGTGCATGATGGAATAAGTAGTGTGGATAAGAACCTGTTGGCCTGTGTGAGGAATATAACCCAGTGGGTGGGTGTGTTCTGCAATAGGAATGTAATGGTAACTGACCTGTGATGGCACCATGTATTGTGTGTATTGGCATAACTGTACGAATGTGCAGATGTATGCCTCATATGTGTGGTGTGCTCCTCTCACAATCTGTACCTGTCTGCCAAATACCTGAGAACTGACATCATTAAATAATGATAAACATATGTGTTTAAGACCCCAAATCCCTCAGAAAGGTCATACTAATGCAAAACCTATAATACTGCAAACTATCTACGTTAGTAAGAGCAATATGTAGAAACTGCCCCTATCTGTCCCCCCATCATGTTAGGCTTTGTACAGATGTTTTGCACTAGGAGGTTGATAGGTATGATCAGAAACAGATACATGTCTGAGGAAACAGCATTACTGACCGCAAGATAAGGCAGAAGGTATGAAAAGTGCTGCAGTAGAAAGTTCATCCACAGGTATGTACTGACATGTCAAATGACACAGCAGTCTACAGGAAGTACCTATAGGGTGTCACCTTTACCAATGATGACAGTGGGACATACCCACAGCCATGCATACACCACAAATAGACATAGCACACAGCAAAGCCTAGGCCATGATACACAACGCCTTCGGCATTTATGGATTGAGTGAGAGTAGAGCAAGGAAAGATGACTGCCAGGCTATTCAGCAAACACCCGCAGGCGTGCAAGACCACCCGTAACACGAACATTGCACGGACAATGATGGGATTTGCAACATACCCCATTTGTATGTGTAAGCTATGCAAATGATGTAATTATAGGGTTGCCACCTTTCCAAATGGCCAAAGTGGGACATTTGTGCTACAAACATCAGATTTTGCAGGGCAAAACATACCCACGGCCAGTACAAAGGACAGAACTTCAGTTGTTTGCCTAAATAAAAGTTTATTCTTGTAGCATTTTTGTTCCTTATTCTGTTTCGTATAACATTTAGGTGTTTCAGATACAGAATAACTGTTTTATGCAACTATTACATACAATATAGAAAATAATTTTGTCCTAAAATCTCAGGACATTTGCCATTTTCTCACAATATTTTGCAGGACACAAATGCTGAAAGAGGGACTGTCCCTCGCAAAGTGGGACAGGTGGTAACCCTACGTAACTACTCGATACATGAAACAGTAAGCTGTCCGTGGAAGAGCAGAGTTATGTGCAGAAATGTACCCGGATGTTATGCAACTAATGTTTTGCACTTTGCTAAACAGAGCAATGACAGCTGCAAATACAGTATGAATACAGTCGAAGAAGCATGCCAATGTCCAAGTCCAAGACCAGTGGTGGCTTTGTCCGTTGGATATCAATGAACCAGTAGTTGTCCTCCCCCGATCCCTGGTGTGGAAGCATAGCGCAGCGCCACGAGAACGCGCTGCGCTTCAAAACAAGACATATGGATAATATACATACAAAATGTAGGTTTAGTTAGATGTTAGTACACCATGCAGATGAATGGCAAGCCAGAGACAATATGGCTACTGCGTACTGGTACCTATGTATGGAAGCGCTCTGTCAGAGATGTAATGAAGCATTTGTAGGCAATGTGAGGCAAGTGAGGCTGAGGATAGTGAATCACAACATGTCATGCCATATAGGCCAAGCCTCTACAGTGTAGTGTAGGTTAAGGGGACTATTAGAGTAGAAGATAGGTGACAACAGAAGTGTGTATGTACAAAACACTGTAACCTCACCAGAGCAGTGTCACATGTGTGCTGTCAGTACTCAGTGGAAGAGGCGTGTCATGTACTATCCCAGGGAATGTCAGGAGACTGACGGCACACGCCAAGAATACCACCGATGTGACCTGCAAACCTGCCCACAGTGTGTCTGCGCCAGTGCGCACCAGTAAGCCCGAGTAAGTATGTGCGCACGCGTGTTAGCCCGTGTGTGCGTGTGGAAGAACGAGTAAGCTAGTGTACGAATGGGGAAGCCCGTCTAATGTTGTGTATACATTTGTAAGCAGGTATACATGTGTATTACACACATCACACACGTACTGCACACACAGACACACATGCTGCCAATACTATACACATCAGTGAAATGGCACATGAATGGAGACTACATCATCAGAGGTAACAGTGCTGTAAACTATGCTACAGTGATGGTCATAGCTGCAATGCATCATGCCTGCTGAAGTACACCTGGAAGTAACACACTGTGTGTTAACAGCATGCTAACATCAATACAGTGGAATAAAGCCACTGTGTGCAGCAGCACCAGGTTAGTCAGATCCTGCATCAATGTTAAACATCACAGGTGGCACAGGTGACATCATATGCACAGGGTGTGGTGTTAACATGTCCAGAGCTGTCATAGAGCCATCCAATGTACATGTAGGCGTGTGTGTGTGAGGGACAATGGCTATTGCATGGCCCAATGGTGGTGCAATGGGTGTGTGTATGTGATAGCCATAGCTGTTTGTGGTAAGTGTGTGTGTCTGCATATACACAGGTACAGCATGTGTCAGCCATATACAGGAGGTTGTAGGACAGTCACAGACCATACCTGTCAAGCTGTAGAGATCCCCATTACTGGCCATGGACACCCCTCCATGCATCCAACACAACCCAGTCCTGCACCTGTCAATGTCTACACATACAGTCCTGAGATCTGTACCACAACTTGTGGATAAACGTGTGTCTGTAATGTTAACCTGGGGTGCATAGACTTGACAGTTACTACAGATGGATATGAGCCATACTCACACTCCAATGTAATAACCACCGCTGACTGTTTCCGAGATCTGCATACGACCACTCAAAGGTGCTGCACTAACATTGTTTCCAATGCCCATGTAATACCCAGCAACAAAATAACCGGTCACTACACATGTATAACCCACGATCACTACAGCACACAGTATGTGCACTATCACAGAGCCATAGCAAATGTACATACATCCAAGGTGCTCACGTACAGACAATGCAGCACAGTCAAGAGTGATAATTCCAACATACATATCTATATACAATATACAATATATATATATATATATATATATATATATATATATATATATATATATATATATTACATATATACACACACACGTGGCAGGGTTGGGAGCAGAACATAAATGTAAGCACTGTACCACACGACAGCATTATGCAGTTACAAAACATGCTACCGTGATCAGTGGATCACATAATTCACACAGGCACACGTCTAGCCTGCAGACAGCAGCATCAAAGGCAAAGACGCTGCACGGATCTTATGGAGAGTGAATACTGTCAAAGCAATGTACTGTTGTCATGCAGCTGGAAACACACACACACACACACACACACACACACACACACACACACACACACACACACACACACACTTGGCAGGGCTGGGAGTCGAACATACACCTAACTACCCGAACACACTACAGCATGACGCATTTACAGAACAAGCTTCCGACATTACTAAGCACAGCAGTCCCAGAGGCAGACATCTAAGTGCGTGTCATCATCCGCAAAGGCAAAGACGTCGGTAGCAAACTGCTGTGGTGTGCAGCATCTAAAAGCAAGACTGAGTCCCCAGGCGGACGGGAGCTTGCGTGCAAATACACACACACACTGGGCAGGGCTGGGAGTTGAACATACACCTAACTACCCTAACACACTACAACATGACGCATTTACAGAATGCGCTACCAACATTACTAAGCACAGCAGTCCCAGAGGCAGACATCTAGGTGCGTGTCATCATCCGTAAAGGCAAAGACGTCGGTAGCAAACTGCTGTGGTGTGAGGCATCTAAAAGCAAGACTGACTCCCCAGGTGGATGGGAGCATGCGCGCAAACACACACACATACACACACACACACACACACACACACACACACACACACACACACACACACACACACACACACACACACACGGCAGGGCTGGGAGTCGAACATACACCTAACTACCCTAACACACTACAGCATGATGCATTTACAGAACGTGCTACCGACTTTAATAAACACAGCAGTCCCAGAGGCAGACATCTAGGTGCATGTCATCATCCGCAAAGACGTTGGTAGCAAACTGCTGTGGTGTGCGGCATCTAAAAGCAAGACTGTGTCCCCAGGCGGATGGGAGCATGCGCGCAAACACACACACACACACACACACACACACACACACACACACACACACACACGGCAGGGCTGGGAGTCGAACATACACCTAACTACCCTAACACACTACAGCATGATGCATTTACAGAATGCGCTACTGACATTATTAAGCACAGCAGTCCCAGAGGCAGACATCTAGGTGCGTGTCATCATCTGCAAAGGCAAAGATGTCGGTAGCAAACTGCTGTGGTGTGCTGCATCTAAAAGCAAGACTGAGTCCCCAGGCAGACGGAAGCATGCGCGCAAACAAACACACACACACACACACACACACACACACACACACACACACACACACACACACACACACACACACACACACACACACACACACACACACACACACACTTGGCAGGGCTGGGAGTCGAACATACACCTATCTACCCTAACACACTACAGCATGACGCATTTACAGAACGAGCTTCCGACATTACTAAGCACAGCAGTCCCAGAAGCAGACATCTAAGTGCGTGTCATCATCCGCAAAGGCAAAGACGTCGGTAGCAAACTGCTGTGGCGTGCAGCATCTAAAAGCAAGACTGAGTCCCCAGGCGGATGGGAGCTTGCGTGCAAATACGCACACACACTTGGCAGGGCTGGGAGTTGAACATACACCTAACTACCCTAACACACTACAACGTGACGCATTTACAGAATGCGCTACCAACATTACTAAGCACAGCAGTCCCAGAGGTAGACATCTAGGTGCTTGTCATCATCCGTAAAGGCAAAGACGTCGGTAGCAAACTGCTGTGGTGTGAGGCATCTAAAAGCAAGACTGAGTCCCCAGGTGGATGGGAGCATGCGCGCAAACACACACACATACACACACACACACACACACACACACACACACACACACACACACACACACATACGGCAGGGCTGGGAGTCGAACATACACCTAACTACCCTAACACGCTACAGCATGATGCATTTACAGAATGTGCTAACGACTTTAATAAGCACAGCAGTCCCAGAGGCAGACATCTAGGTGCATATCATCATCCGCAAAGGCAAAGACGTTGGTAGCAAACTGCTGTGGTGTGCGGCATCTAAAAGCAAGACTGTGTCCCCAGGCGGATGGGAGCATGCGCGCAAACACACACACACACACACACACACACACACACACACACACACACACACACACACACACACTTGGCAGGGCTGGGAGTCGAACATACACCTAACTACCCTAACACACTACAGCATGATGCATTTAAAGAACGTGCTACCAACATTACTAAGCACAGCAGTCCCAGAGGCAGACATCTAGGTGCGTGTCATCATCCGCAAAGGCAAAAACGTTGGTAGCATACTGCTGTGGTGTGCAGCGTCTATAAGCAAGACTGAGTCCCCAGGTGGATGGGAGCATGCGTGCAAACACACACACATACACTTGGCAGGGCTGGGAGTTGAACATACACCTAACTACCCTAACACACTACAGCATGATGCATTTACAGAATGCGCTACTGACATTATTAAGCACAGCAGTCCCAGAGGCAGACATCTAGGTGCGTGTCATCATCTGCAAAGGCAAAGATGTCGGTAGCAAACTGCTGTGGTGTGCTGCATCTAAAAGCAAGACTGAGTCCCCAGGCAGACGGAAGCATGCGTGCAAACACACACACACACACACACACACACACACACACACACACACACACACACACACACACACACACACACACACACACACACACACACACACACACACACACACTTGGCAGGGCTGGGAGTCGAACATACACCTAACTACCCTAACACGCTACAGCATGATGCATTTACAGAACACGCTACCGAGATTACTGAACACAGCACTCCTAGAGGCATACTTCTAGGTGGGTGACATCATCCGCAAAGGCAAGGACGCCGATAGGGAATGTATAGAGAGTGAGCAGTCTGAAAGCATATTACTGTCCCAAGGTAGACATAGACAAACACATGGCAGTGGTGTGATTGGGGCAACCAAATATCTATGGAGCACTACAACAACACTACATAGATACGGGACGCACCACAGGCAGTACACCCTTCATGACAACAACCAGTGTGTTCAATGTAGGCATCCATTGTGACATTGAAAATGGACACCTGTTGCCTGGATGACCACCATCGCTATACAGGATGTCAATGGCCATGCCCACACGCTTAGTATCACACGTCTGTTTGGAATGTACTGTGTGTCCATCTACACAATGGCATACTGGGCATGCCCACACACTTAGCAGTTGCAAAGGGCCTTCTTGCATGCACACGGATTTTATACAAGGAAGGTCACAGTTTGGAATGTACTGTGTGTCCATCTACACAATGACATACTGGGCATGCCCACACACTTAGCAGTTGCAAAGGGCCATCTTGCATGCACACGGATTCTATACATGGAAGGTCACAGTTTGGAAAGTACTGTGTGTCCATCTACACAACGGCGTACTGGGCATGCTCACACACTTAGCAGTTGCAAAGGGCCGTCTTGCATGCATGCACACAGATTCTAAACATGGAAGGGCACAGTTTGGAATGTACTGTGTGTCCATCTACACAACGGCATACTGGGCATGCTCACACACTTAGCAGTTGCAAAGGGCCGTCTTGCATGCATGCACACGGATTCTAAACACGGAAGGGCGCAGTTTGGAATGTACTGTGTGTCCATCTACACAACAGTGTACTGGGCATGCTCACACACTTAGTTGCAAAGGGCCGTCTTGCATGCACATGGATTCTAAACAAGGAAGGGCACAGTATGGTATTACTGTCCCCACGTACATGAAGACCACTCACATGTATTGACCAGTACACACTCAGGAGCTATCACAGATGTCTGAGGTGCATATCACAGAGCTACACACCACAATCTACAATGTAGCCCTGCAACATCACCATGTCATTGGACCAGCAATACACAGCCATACATTAACACAACACTGTGTGACTCATGACCAGTGGACTGTACATAGGTCTACAGCAACTGTGCAGACTACACATGTACCGACAGGGTTCCATCATGTGTTATGCATTGCAATGATACCACTGTACATAACCAGGTCAGCTCTACACATACCAGGGGCCCTGGGTCTTACACAGCTGTGACAGATGACTGTCGATGTACACCAGCGAACACACATGTTATGTCATACATGTAATTGCAGTGGATATGTGCATGGACCACACACACAACACATATGTACATAGCATAGCTTTTGCTGTCCTCCATGCAGACAAGTGGCTACAGCAATCATATGCACACAAATGGAAGGTGGGTCCATGGCTGTTGAATGCTAACAGTACATGAGGCAGCAATGTTGACCAAGGACACATTCCCTCTGTACTAGTTACCCATGACATTAATCATATCATACAACAGTCCATGTGTTATGTATGTCAACACACACGTCCACCAATTGCAATGCATACAAACATGGCTACATGACAGGCATGTAGGACCAACACATATGTACAATCTGTAGTATGCATGCAGCTACCATGCATGTGCAGTAGCTGATGTAAGTAACTCATCTGTGCCTAACTACAACATGCAGTTGCAATGCAGCCCCATCATTGACACCTGTATATGGTGACATACTGACAATACGGTAGGATGTACAGCAGATATGGATGGATGTGTGTACATAAAGTGGTGATCCACGTGTGTAGATGGGTGTTTGCCGGGGATGGCTCACAGGTGTGTCACACGCCATCCTACCATTACATGTGCAAACAGTACTCTATGTTACCGTTACTTGATGGTGGAGACATAAAACCTACACAGCGGTCAGGTGTTACCGACAGTACGTCACTTGACACCTGTAACACTTACATCCTCCCGTGTGCATATAGCAGCACAATTGCCGAAGGTAGCGTTGTATACATAATGTGGCCAATACTGCTGCATGTCTGTCAGACGTATCATCATATAGCAGGTGTATCATTCACAGTACTGCCATGTGTGTTTTCTTGTGTGACCATATATGCCACATATGGTGGGGAATACATCCCAATTGTTACACACCCCTGTACACTATTGTAGAGATCTGTACATACTGCAGTGTGGAAAGCATGACGTAGGCAGGTGTGGTGTGTGTATCACACACATCAGCTATCCATATGTGTATGACATTTGTGGTCTCCACAGTGTGTGTGTGTATGCAGGTGTGTATGGCTGTCTGGTGCATGGAGTGAGGGTGTATGCTACCATACAGAACACACAGGATCCCTAACCCCTCATGGTGATGCAGTCCACTACCCTGTTGATGCCATCGGTCTGAGCCACACTGGCTACCTGTACATGTTCTTTCTCTGTGTCGCGTCATGTGGGTTCACAGTACTGTGACAGTGATGACCACATAGGCAAGGGTCCTCACCTCAACACTATGGGGTGTGCGTTATAGTGTTGTTGACCCCGTGAGTGTGAGCATGTTCCTGTAATGTGACAGGGTATTACTGCTACACAGTGAGGCCTCATGCTATCAAGTGGTCTCTAACATTATCATTGGCCAGACCGCTGTGTACAACCCATGCACCATGTCAACATACCTGGGATGTGACCTGGTATGGATGTCACGTCTCTAGCCACTGTAGCCTATTAAACTGCCCACATGCTTCTGGATCAGTATATGTGTGGACATCTGTGTTATGTTAAACTTTCCAACAGTCAGGCTGAGGCTATGTATAGCATGCTGATATTGCCATATGTGCCTGTGAGTACTCCACAGTTACACATGGGAGACTGCAAACAGAGCTACCTGTAGGCACATGCAAGTAGACCATAAGGAGGGAACCAGGGCATCATTACCAACATGCTGTTACTATTGTTACTGAGACACATACTGTGAACATATAACAATGCATGCTAAACCTGTACTACATGGTATGTCTGGTGCGTGTCAACAGTACACAACTAATGTAATATACACGTCTCTCACTATTCACACAACTAATGTAATATACACTTCTCTGACTATTCTTACACAGCTAATGTAATATACACTTCTCACTATTCTGTTCACCCTGTGCATCAGACCATTTGAGCATGTCCCTGCACCAATGGTGTGGATGACAGGGATGTGGCACAGGCTTCATCATATGCACAGGGGGATAATGTTTGCCAGGGGCATAGGCTGCACAAATGGATGACATCTTGTGTGTGGGTAAGGGCCAGTGATATGATTGGACATGTCTGTTCAGTATGCATGTGGGTGTTGTGGTGCCCTACAGATGTCTTTGCTGTGTGCGTGTATGTGTGCACACAGTTCTGCCTTTTGTGAGGCCTACACGGGGTATTATTGACAGCTCCAGGTTGTACAGACCAGGTTGTACAGCTCACTGTGTTCGGCCATGGCCACATGACCTGTGTCTGCCAGGGGTTGCACATGCACTACCAGGCGGAGGTACAGCTTGGCTACTGTCTGACGACACATGTCCACTGGAACCGTGTCCCCACTGGGAACATCCAGGGCCATGTCCACGTGGCCTGCTGTGTCCTGGTGTGGACAACGCAGCACCAGCTGCACTGCTACTGCTACCAGCACTATGGGAGTGGGCATGTGAGGTGGCATGCTCACGTTGACCTGCACTAGGTGGTGTAGCTGGCCTACGTCCACATGGCCTATGCCTCACTCCTACCAGATGTTCCAGTACAGACTGCTCATGCTCGCGGATTGCCATGCCATGGTCAAAGATTCTGACCATGTCACCCAATCGCCTCTCCAGAACATCAGCAATCTGCTGTTGAGCATTTGCCAATGCCTGGATGTTGTCATTTAGGATACGGATAGCAGCCCTCTGCAGCCTGTGCCCTTCTCTGTTCTGCCGTTCAGCACGTGCCTGTGCTGCCATTACAGTCTGGAACATGCATCTGGTGATACCAGCTGTTGCGGTCTGTCCTGCAGGTGCATGTCTGCCAGAGGTCCTCCTACGAGCAGCACCCACATGCCTGTGTGGCACATCTGCAGTCATTACACTGACACCATGGTGTGTAGACACACCTTCTGTAGCCACCACATGTTCCTATTCCACGCTAACAGATGCTGACTGTCCTTCCTCTATGGCCACTGGTGATGCAGTATGTGTTGGCAGCAGAACTGTGTGCGGGGAAGAGGGGGACATAGCTGGGATGGCAACCATTGGCACAGATTCAGCCCCTGACAACCCTGCCTGTACCTCATGCATATGTTCATCACTGCTAGTATCTGTGGGGACACTAACATCAGATGGACCGCAGGAGGGTAACGCACTTACATCACCTGTGAATGCAAAGAAAGACTCTAAATTAAAATAGGCAGACACACATACACACAGACACACACACAGACACACAGACACACAGACACACAGACAAACACACAGACACACACACACACAGACACAGACACACACACACACACAGACACACACACAGACACACACAGACACACCATGCATGTGATTTGACAGATGGCATGCAGCATGCCTGTGATACAGCAGAGGGCATGCAGCTCAGACATTAATAGTGTTAGTAAGCATACCTCCCTGGGGTGCACACTACAGCAAGTAGGTGTCATATCAGTAGCCATGCAGTTCACACAATCATGGTAGTATGCATGCATCCCTGTGATACACCATGTGGACCAGAACAGGATAACAGTACACATGGCTGACGTGACCTTGACATGTAATCTGCTGATGTGTGCATTAACATGCATACATGTCTGACACAATGGTGTCCTGACACATGTACAGCATCGTAATGGGCATCACATTGCGGTGTTGTCTGTATGCCCTACAGATAGAATGCATGTTTAGCAAATGTGCATGAGCATGGAAGGGTAGTGTGAGCCGTCTACATTGCTATACTGTGTGAAGTACAGACGCTGTGCCATTGCATGGCAGCATGAGGCATCTATATTGCTGTACAATACATAATATGTACACATTGCATAGCCATAACTGCATGCATACCCATGACATAACTGTGGATTGTGAACCACGATGCTGAGGTGTATACACACCAAACCATGCTGTGTCAAGTGACAGGTCACTGGAGGACCTACAGATGACACCCCTGCACAACAACTACAGGGTCTTAGCTGCCTGGCAACCATGTCAATTCACCATTTCCCACATGACATTGATGTACCACACACACGAGGCGCACAGCTAACGGTGATGTCCTACAGCAGTAAGGGAAATGTACAGTATCTGTGGCCTGATGTGGTGTCAATGTCTGTGGAAGCTGTACAGGTGACTACTGTCATGCTATGATACAGTTGTGATGCTCAACAGATCTTATATGGTAGACTTCAGTGACACCTCCACTAGCTGTGCATAGGCTTTTAGGATGTCCAGTGTACCACATTAACTGTATAATCAGTCAACTAAGGCTATAATTGGACCATGTGTGGACAATGTGCAACAGGGTGTCTACACATCACATCTATTGTGTGGCTGTGTCTCTGGCCATCCCCCATGGCCATGTGTGCACATGTGTTGGCCAAATGTGTGTGATGGCCATCTATCTCACATGTCTGTGTTGTCCCATATGACATACACCCATAGATGTCAGATATGTCACCATCCACAGGGCTATGCAGACAATGGGTTGTATGTTTGGTATGTGGGGTATGGGTCATGGGATAGTGTGACAATATTGCAGCCAGAACAGTATGTGTCTGGGACATGTCAGATGGCACATCACAACGTGTGCACCCAATGCAGGGGCATATAACACAATGGTGACACCTGTGGGCTGCCCATATCACAGCTCACTGTGTGGTACTGTTTGCGTACCACACATGTTGTTCCAATGCATACTACATATTCCTCCATTGTAGAACACCTCCACTGTTGTATGCACAGCTGACCACACATGTAGCAATGACAACTACTGTGGTTTCAAGTCGGTGTATCATTTAGTTTGTATATATTGCACATGGGTGGCCTGTGTGACTGATGGGTGATGCGACCTGTATATCGTGACTGGAATTAACATCAAGTGTGCAACTGTTAACTGGCCACATGGCAAATAGATCTATGCTTTAACATGCCTGATACCGATGACAGTCTCACCTGCAATGGACTCATGTCTGTGCGGCATGCCAGAGGTACCTGTATAGGGGTGACACAGCAGTATGAACATTATCCATGACTGTATGACAGCCACAGGGTACACTGTGCATGTTAACACATTCACCTGTATAATAGCATATAGTATGCACATGTGTGCATACACAGGGTAGCATACTGTAGTATGCAGCATGCGTGTCCACATACCTTGCATATGTTGTTACTTTACATAATGTACAGTGACACATGCAACTAAATGGGATATAACAGCCATATGTGCAGTACTGACTTACCAGGAAACTCCAGGCTCATTGGTTGGGAGACACCCACCTCCACGATGGCGGCTAGTGTGTGTGGATGCTGTTCTGAGGGTGTCCCCAGACTGGCCAGTAGCTCCTCGGTGTGTGTGAGTGGGGGCTGGGTTGGTGGCCCACCACCTGTTTCACCTTGTTCCCTGGCGATTGCAGTGGCACGCTGTTTTGCATGTCATATCAAGTCTGTGCAGTGTCTGCGCACCTGCTGGCAGGTGCAGTTATGGCCACCCACATCGTTCACCCTCCTGTGTAGATCCTGCCACAGGTCATCCCACTGCTGGGCATGCTGTGGCACATGGCTGGACTACACCTCATAGTTCTCATGGAGGTACGGGATGAGGACATCATCCTCCTGGTGGCTGTACACTGGAAGGAGTGTACGAGGCATTATCTGTAAGACATAATGATGGTGAAAGGTCACAGTTTCAGAGATGTACAGAGATACTGCTGCACATACATTTCTATGACATCTAGTACATCTGCACATTTATCTTTGCAAATCATCATGACACTGACACGACTGACGTGTTTGTGTCACACACATGTAACACCCGTTATGCATTGGATATCATCACCATATATGTGTGTCACCTCATTACAGTGTTCATACTCCATGTGAATGCTGTCTTGATGTGGGCATTTGCCTGCACTGGTGTTCTTACCTATCTGCACATGCCTAGATGTGTCCACGGTAATGCTGTTGACCTTGATGCTGTGTATATGTCACATATCTACACAGATACAGCCTTAATGGACTTGAGCAGTGACAATGCACACATGCACTGTACATGCATGTGTTTTGCCATATACATCTACACAGCACTGTACAGCTGTACAACATCCTGCCACGTATCACCTGTGTTGCACATGTGATAGACACGGGACAATGGCTAGTCGGACGTCATTTGCAGGGATGGTTATCAACCATAGCATGTACAGGCAAGGTTTCCTAGCTGTAACAGACAGCCATTATGCCACAGCGAGGTGCATCAGTGCCACATTACTGATCCGGACAGTTGATACTACATCTAACAGGTGGCCATCACACCATGTATGACTGGGATGACATGCGCAGCTTTGATGGACAGGGTTGCATGGTTTGGTGGGAGTATGTCACATGTATGGCACAGGGATCTGTCCAGCATGTGGTGATCCTAGTATTAGGACGGTGGCTGTCCATGACATATGTCTTACAAATCAGGGTATGGACATGTAGCATGTCCATCATCATGGTGTAGCAAATGTCTTTATGCAAGGTAGACAGCATGCTGCATAGTGGAGGTGAGGATTGTGATGGCTGGTATCACCCATCCACGCATGGCCATTACCCCTTAGAGGTGATATGTGATCCAATATTGGTCACCCCAGTGCTGTATATGCCTGTCCAATGATCTCCGTGTTCATGGATGGCACCCTGTCATGACATGGGTACCTCGTATGACTACCCAAGGGGCCTGGAGACGTCACCAAGGCAGGGAGGTGTACTGCACAGCACCATCCCTTACACAGTGTCCATAATGTTGACCACAGCCTAGGATGTAGTTAATGGGTACACGGATGTTCACCTAGCAGTGACAATGCTGATATCATCCATCAGAATGTGCACATTTGTCACACACCTCACCCACACAGCCCATTCTGTATGTTGTTCACAACACTGACACAGCTATTCCTCATAGGTCATGGCCATTCACATCCTTACATACACAGATGCCTAACATTTGTCTGTGTGGTATGGGCTACAGTGAGGGTAGAGTACAACACATTAACCCTGTTCTACTGTAGCTGGCACTGGTGTGATATGCACATGTCACTCTGGCACCTTTTGTAGTTGTGAGTCTGTCAACAGGCCACTGGTAGAACACTCCTGTGACATACAAAGGTATTTGTAATCAAACATCCGTACTGTCTTGTACATCTGTACTGCTAACATCGACAGTGATAATGGCTCATGGACATGCACACCATACTCAGCAGGGTTATAGTGTGGTGCCACCCATTATGACTGTCATCACCACTTGTGGGTTGATATTATCCAACACCCTATCTGTATTGTATGGTCATGCTAGGCACTTATTCAGAACTTGTGAGCATGTCATGAGCTACTGATTAATATAGCACCCATTCCACACCTTTTCCCACAGGTACACTGGCTGTCCTAAAATTTCCAGCTTGCTTATGGTACAACAGCTGTTGTACACACGTAAAGCACATATCCTGTGAGACATGGTTGTATATACAGACATGTCCAACTGTCACATACCAATGCTATTGCCTGACTATATGATGGATATGTCGTACATGTGGCAACAGAGCAATTGTCTCATGTACACATTCAATGCTCACCTCCCAACATACGACACTACAGCCTGTGGGGGATGCAGTTATGCAGCCCTGCTGTGTGTAATGCTGTCACCACCCCTGACTGCACCTGACAGTCATGTGGGGATGTGTAACATTCGCAACACACCCCACTCATCACATAGTCTCACATGATCTCCACCACAGGCCACACATACGAGGACAACTTGTGCAGTACCTCTCCATACTCTGTGTAGGCACCAGAGGCAGCCCCCATCACGGAACACAACATCACCAATGTATAGCCCACAGACTCATGTGTGCCCATCACATACAGCCAATAGGGTGTTATAACATACACAACACACCAGTCATAGGTGACTTTGTAGGCAGTCACACTGCAGTTCCACACAGCAGGCTACACAAGGCGATAGTCGCTTACATCTTCCTGTCGGGCAACTGGTTCTGCAACATAACCTATGCACCCATGCCACACCTCACCAGGTATGATGTGACTGTCATTCTCCATGTTAGTGTGACTGCCCTGAGATGCCACTTCACAGACAACGTGTGCAGGGACATGCAATAGCTCACCAGTCTTGTAGCCCTGAAGGTGTGGGCCTAGCCCTGGGGAGCATTATGCATTTATCCGGACCCGATACCACTGTACAACAACTGACTGTGTCACTTCAACAGTTGCCTATGCTTCTGCTGTCATTCCACAAGTATCTGGTATCTGTCCGCTTTGACTGACCTGGTCAAACACAATGCTTTGGCACAGATGACCTGCACCTGTCAGCCCTGGGAGTACAGATCATATGTAAGGCTCTTGCTGCTTCTATACTGCCTGTCTTGCACAGTTTCCAATAACAGTCACAGGCAGAACGGGAACTGGCAAGCAAGACATGGGGTCATGTGACACAATGCTTGCATCTTCCTCTGTGCCGCACACAGGCAAGGCACACCTTATAATGCACCACTCCAATATCTCTGCAGTGACTGGGACCTTCCTCTAGGCTCTGGAGAGCACACCTGCAATGACAGGTTATAGACAGACCATACCTTTCAGGCACATACCTGGACCGGCACACCCACAGCTGAGGTGTTCCCATATCCCACTATGTTGTACACACATCCTGGCTAGTTACTTAGCACAATGCATCAGAGGTGCTCCACGTGCAACTAACTGTGTCCAGAACCACTATACACATTGTAACAGGCTACAGATTCAACAACATACCCCACGGTTACCAGACCTCATTTGTTGGTGTACTGGACAGTAGGGCTCAAACAGTTACTACTGATGTGTGACTGACACTACCTCACACTTAACTGGGATAGCCACTCATGTACCGACACATCCATGAGTCATAACCTCGGCTGGATCAACCCATACACTCCACCTCTAAGACCAACATTAACTTTGACATGAACACTCCCAACATGTGACTGGTGTTCCACACCTGGGGTTATCCTCTCATTGGTGGTTTCCAAACATATGCTAATCAACCTTGTTAGCCACATCCCGGCACCACACCCTTCATGGCATACACAGTATATGATTACTACAACACCTACTACAGACATCATATGACAGTGGTTGTTAACATCATGACACCCATGCAGATGGACAATCGCATACAAATGCTGAAACATACCCCAGTGCACTTCATTAGCATGTACACGACTGCATGGATCATGCTATTCCACACAGAGCCATTATGGTACACACCAGATAACAGATGCCACTCTGGTGGTCAAGTTCCATGGACATAATGTACAACAACAGGTGGAGGGTGTTGCATAGTGGTGTACAATCCCATGGGTGGGGTAGCTCACTGGTCAGCCTTGGTAGGGCCACAGGATCCCTCATCACATACTCCAAGATTAGCTACGTAAACATTACTGCAACACATTCCGGGGTGTACCACAAGGCATTATGGTGGTATGTCAGTAGTCGATGGCAACACCCACATCTGCTCTCACATACAACAGTCACTCAGGAACATTACAGACCTAGGTGATGTTGGCAACATGCTGGCGGATGGATTCAATGGTAACATTACACCCTCTCACTCACTACAGGGCCACAATCCATGCAGGAACATTGCAGTGTCCCTGCGGTCACACCTACACAGTATTAACCTGCACTCTATATGTCCTGGGACACTGGCCCCATGTCACCTTCCAAAGTCCCAGACTGTGATGTCCACAAACCTCTGAACGACATGTCTCCCCACTAGGCCACCATATTCATTAATATCCTTGTATCAGACATTGTGGCCCCTGAATGGCACACAGCAACATTTATCACACTCCACACAGGTGGCACCACAATGCACGAGTGGGACTATAGTCCTACACACCTGCCTGGACTGTTCTGCATGGCTGTGGGGCATATCATCAAGGACGTCATTCACAGAGACATTGCTGGGCTCCAGTCCTTTGATGCCACCCGGGTTGGACTTGTTAGGGCCAGAGCATGGCCCCTACACCTGGTGGACTCCTTTCATACAGTTACCAGGGTAGTTGATGATGGTACGGGAGTCCACACATCCTACATTGTCCTCTCATTGCCTTTCAGCACCGTTCTCCATTCTGGTATTGACAACATACACATCCACCTGCACATCGTACCCTATGTCTGTGGATGTTATGCAACGTGCCTCATGCACATGACACACACAATGAGGGTAGCATACCAAAGTACCTACTGCATTTCAGTTACATTTGGCATACCACAGTCCTCAGTCATTGGGACCCTCATGTTCAGTATATGCTTCCCTGAGGTACAGGCTAGCACAGAGGGACTTTCCCTGCCTAGCTTTACAAACCCCTGCATACAAAGCTCCATGATTGATCCACCAGCTGATACTGACTCCATCCATATGGGTGTCACTGTGACAGATACCTGATATGAATATCATGGCCTCAAGCTGCATGACACAAGGTCCATGGACATCACCTTTGCATTACACCATTCACCCACTATCACATAGGTGGTAGTCCCCTACATACATGTCACATTGTACATGTTTGTAGTACACATGTATGTCACACCCACTCCTGTGATTACCGTATTGCCATTGTGGCGTGGATATCCTTCTACATGGCCAAACTTATCTGTACTGGGTGCATAGCTGGTACATAGGCACCCATTGTACCTCTGAACTCAAGACTTCTACACACATTCAAGGGTACACCACCCCATTTAGGGTGTACCTTACACAACAGCTACAGCTTTACATACCACAACATTAACATGCCATGACGTTTATTGAGCTCCGATAGCTAAGGTATGCGGCTGAACTACGGACACCACTTCTGAACACATTTGCATACTACATACTCAGGGGTGACCTCTGCTGAACAGATAGGGCCCATGTCCACAACAATATTAATGGATATACTCCACATACATGACATATACAAATGCCACTGTGAGCAACATGCTCATGGATATGTGTACACACGCAACAATGAGTGGGATGTGCTTGAGGGTTACATTCCCAAACCAGACACTCACCATGCTTTGGAACATGACTCCTATGTACATCATGCAGGGGCACTCAGTAGCACTGTTCATGTGATACCTCCCTTGGTGTTTGGGAGACACATGTATGCCAGGGATAACTGCAGTGGCTGTACTGTGCAGAGGTGCAGGTAACACATGACTCTGCTGATCACAGGACACTACCCTAGAGAGGTGCCTCTGGTGTGAACACTGTAGTTGTGCTTACACATAGACTTGCCAGACTGCATAGTACCCCACTATGAACCTGTGAAGCTATTACATGTCCTTTGTGCATGATTACTTGCTAGCCCTTCCATTTAGATTAGCTATCATGCTATTACAATGTCCCATGCCTACAAGCCATATGTATCCTGTTATTGTACATGCCAATAGACGATACCTTTGGTATGCATGATATGCCTGTTATGCTGTGTAGAATATCTGACATATCTACCTACAATACTATACATTACACATAATTTACATAGTATCCCATAATGTGAAGCATACTTGCACAGCGGGACCACCTTAGACATGTCATTGTCGTTATATGCCCATACACATGCCTACTGTGACAGTATATCAACATATGCTATCCCCGGCTATGGCACGTACTTGTTGGACATACCCTACCACTGACGGCGGGTTGTATGTAATTGTTCTGTTTAAAGCCCTCATGTAGCATCCCTTGTGGTGTCTGTGATGTGTACCTTGTGGCCCACTGCTGGACGCACAGTATCTATAAGCTTAAGTATGCTCAGCAAGACATCACTACATAAATACCTTTTCCCACGTTATGCATTGCGGACACTTTTAATTAATGCAAACCAGGCTATACATACAGTAGATAATTAATACAAAACATGCTATACATAAACTTACATACCGAGTGTTCTACATACCTTGTTATCATTATGGACTTTCGTCTCTATCTCTCTCACACTGCTTACACGGGTATTTTGTATGAGCATACGGTTTGAATTTCTGAAATCTTCCTTATATACGTCGATACCTGTAACATGTGGTTTCCTGCTGCCTATTGGTGTTTCTGAGTGACTAATTACTTGCATATCAGCTGTGCAGCTACTCCATTCACCAATTACACGGCAACAGTGGGGTATAATTGACTTCTGCACTTGGGCGTTGCCCATTTGCCCTACTTTCGGGGAGACGGCCTGTATTGTGTTTTGTTATGTGTAATTGCAACTGCTATGCATAGAGACAAGTATACTTTGGATTCATGTCCCCCATGGATTGTGTGTGACAGCTAGAGTACGTGGTTCAACATGTGGGTGTAACTGTCATCCCAACGTCTGTTAACGGACTATTGCAAACAAAACCTGTAACATTGGAGTTTGTTCCATTATACAACGGCTGCAATTTTGCATGGCGCCTTTAATTGTGTCTCTCACAAGGTATGTTGATGGTTCTGCAGTTGTAATTGACTGACTGGATGTTTGTGCTGTTATTACAGTCTGTATTGCTATAGTTTCTAGTGTGGGGGATGTTGGTGGGTGTACATAGCATATACAGGTTTGTGGGGCTTGTATTTCCACATATTCCATATATATATGTGTGTGGGCTCTGTCCCTAATTAAAGTGCTATCAGTTAGTAGACTCATGTTATGGGATTGTACATTGGGCCATTGTTAATTGGTTTCTATATAGTATGCAGGTGATGTTGATACTTCCATACCTCCGGAATTGCAGCGATATGTAGAGGGATATGTCTACATGACAGCTATCCTGTGTATTTCTGTCCCAGATATTTGCAGTCATTGCGGTTGTGTTGGTAACGGAACCTCTTTGCCATGGGTTGCCACCTTTTCATATGGCCATTGTTGGACACTTCCGGGACAAACAGCAGTATTACAGGCCAACACATAGCCATGGTCAGTACACAGGATAGCACATACTTTTATCCTCAATACATACCTATTGTTGTGGGACTTTGGCTACTTATCATATTGCATGTAACAGTCACGTTTCTTACATACAGGCATAACTATTTAATGCTACTATTACATTATATATGGGACATATTAATGTCCTACGATCTCGGACATTTGCCCTTTGTAATGTTTTATGTCAGGAGACACCTGCCCAGGGAGGGGCTGTCCCTCCTAATGTAGGACAGGTGGTAACCGTATGCCTACGGCTAGCTATACCCACACCTGCCGTAATGATCTACCTCCGAGTTGGCACTAACAGACACATGATGCGGACACACACACACACATTACAGTCACACGGGGATGCACACAGCACCCTCAACACACACATACACAGACTACAGCACTCACAAACACAGTTGAACACAGTACCTATGTGGCCTGCAACACCGGCAGCGGTGACTAATTATCCATTCATATCATCATACTATTACTCGCGGTTGTACTGTTCCGGTACTGTGTTCTTTCAGTCTTTCACCTCGTGGTTACGCATGTCGGTATGTTACACATTCCATAGTCGGTGGTATCCTAATTATTTTTACCTCCAAGTTGTTATGAATGTCGTTGACCTATCTATATATATTTGCAGATATCACTGAATCCATATATATCAACATATATCCCTCTATCGCCCGTATATATGTGTATATATATATATATATATATATATATATATATATATATATATATATATATATATATATATATATCTGATGGGGAAAGTGACATGCAAGCTACACCTTTCATTGTGTACTTGTTGGTGTATACAGTTTCCTGGACTCTGCACGTTTGTGTCTGTACCTGTCATATTACACACCTGCCGTAGGTTAGGGTTGCCAGCTGTCCCACTCTGCGAGGGACAGTCCCTCTTTGGGCAGTTGGGCAGTTGTGTCCTGCAAAATATTTGTAAACATGGCAAATGTCCTGTGATTTTAGAACATACTTATTTCCTATAGTTGATGTAATAATCGCATAAAACAGTTATTCTGTATCTGAACCAACAAACAGAATAAGTAAGTCAACATTACAAGAATGAGCTTTTATCTAGGCAAAACAGTGCAGTTCTGCTTTTTGTACTGGCCGGGTGTATGTGTCAGCCTGCAGACATCTGACGTATGTCCCACATTAGTCATTTGAAGAGGTGGCAACTGTACCATAGGTACATCTTGCCTAAAGGTGATTCGATACATGATTGCGTGTTCTACACCTGGCAGTGGTCGTTTTACTCTTCAGAGCAGGCACTATTAGTACAGGGGTGAATAATGCTGGTTTCACCTGTTCTGGACATCATTGACCGTGATCTGCGCGATATTCAGAGTAGCTTACCCTTTTTCGCGCATATCCATATAGTCATATTTAAACATCGCTTACCAGCAGTGGGCAATGCATATTCCCTGTAACATGTGCTAAACATGATCTGCTGACCTGCATCTGACATGCATTACTCGTGCCTTCGGGATTACGTTACATCCCTTGCAGGACGTGGGACTGGGAACATGCACGACGGTCACTGCATTTAACATATGGCCATCTGGGATTTGTACACGTGTTATGTCGTTTTGTATGTTGAGTATACTACGGCTGTTACTCCATACTGCACTCACATGGGTAACTCAGTTAGTTTACATATTGATGAGTCCAGTTAATGGTATGTCCATGTGATGTTTACTGGATGTGCTCCGGCATTGGGTATGTATATCTCAGTGAGCCACACACAGTACTGTGCTACACCTTCAAACGACCGTGGGTGGAGCATGCTGGGGTGACGAGTACCTGTCATGGGTACACCCCATGCCTTGACACAACATCTATGATTATATTATGTGGAGCCCCTCATTAACGCAGCAGGGACTCTGTGCTGAGTGTGTGCAGAACAGTGCTTACACACATGTGCACCCATGATTGCCTCTGCTCCTCTATGCAACAGTTGGTTACTCGATGTTCTGGCGACAGCGGACACTGTTTGCCCTATTTGGTGTATGGCCTCTGACAATCAGCCGTGTACCTACCGATGTACCTGGGAACCTATACACACAGCACCACCATATGCTGATAGGTGCATGTACTGTTCAGGTGTTGACATTCCTTGTTTCAATAGCTGTTGTGTGTACAATGTTTGAGGGCTATGTAGGATTCACACAGTGGGCCACCTATACATTACAATTTACAGGTGGTCGTGCTTGTGTGCCATCCATTTTACTGTGTGTGCAGGTGGAGAGGTGTGTCAGTCCGTAGGGGCCTACACTGTCAGAGTATGTGCTATACGTTCCCTCTTTGCCAAGGCGTAGGCATATTGGACATGCCTCCGTCTGCCTACTGGGGCTGGCACAGTGTGTTCATGGTCTTAATCTCTCTGTGCCTGTGATGGCCTTGGCAATTGCAGTGGGCTATGAGGGCCTTCACCATTTTGTCCCTGCTGCAGCTGTTTCCACAGGATCATATTATGTAGCATGGCACATACTATGACAATGTGGGCACACGTGCCTGGAGAGTATTGCAAGGCTCCACCAGATGTGTCCAAGCACCGGAACCGTGATTTCAGCATCCCGAACACATGCTCTATGATGATTCTGGTTTGTGCGTGTGCCTCATTATGGCATTCTTGTATGGGTGTGTGTGCATTTCTGATGGGAGTCATCAACCACGGCTCCAGTGCATAGCCAGCATCCCCCACAAGGTGGCCATGTGAGATGTCCCCCCTGACAAATACCTAATACAGCTGTGAGGCATGCCAGATATAGGAGTCATGGTGTCTTCCCGGGCTGCCAGCACACACATTCATGAAAATGCCCTGGGCATTGCACACGACCTGGCAATTGATGGAGTAGAATCCCTTGTGGTTTATGTAGCGCCTGCAATGCTCACTGGGTGGTGACTTGATTTGTATGTGTATGCAGTCTATCGCACCCAGTACCTCCGGGTAGTGTGCCACATGGTGGAAGTGATGCATATTGCAGGCCAACTCCTCCTGAGTTCGGGAGAAGTATATATGCTCATTAGCATGTGGTAACATGGCATCCAGGAACTGGTGTAGTACACTGGATGCTGATGCCTGTGAGATCCCTATTATATTTCCATTTGGCCTTTGAAAGGTACCTGTGGCTAGTATTCGCATGCTTACACATACCTTCGTGTCCACTGGGATGGGTTCCCCACTGTTATTTCTGGTTCTCAGGCGTGGCTGGCAAAGCTCCACTATTTGCTGTAAGATGTCCCTGTCCACCCTGTAACGCTCTACTATCTCCAGATCATGTAGCCCCTGGTAGGTTACCCTTGGTCTGAACACTCTTCTCCTCCTCCGGGGCCTGCAGTGGTTGTCGGCATCATCCTCCACAGTCTCTAACACAAGCTGATGAATCACAGCTATGGCAACTCCCAACATGTACATTTTAAAAGTTCCCTGTGTGTTTACACCTATGGTGCAGTGTTTGGGAATTCACAGGTGTGTGTTGGGTGCTTTCACACTTTATACTATTGTGCTGTGAACACCGATGATGTCATAGGGTGTGTATGTACGATCGTAGCTACAGGGTATCTTATGTGTTTTACTACTGGAACTGCTGTTGTGGTGCCTTTGGTGTTGAATTACATTTGGCTGCCATGGATTACCTCTTGACCTTCCTTTTACATTTCAGCACGTTCCACCTACCATTTTCTGGCATGCATCCAGCAGCCTGCTTTCATTTGTACTTTCCTAGACCTGGCGTATCTTGAGTAATGTGTGCTATTGCCGGTCTACTGTCAGTTTGCTTTGCTCTGCTATGACAGATCTCCTATCTTTGCAATCCAATGCCTCCCCTCCTTTCTTTGCATTCCGATGCCTCCCCTATCCTGTTTTGTAGGTTTCTGCAAGCAGACTTGACAGCTGCCGTCGATTGGCCACCGTGAGTTGATTGGTGTTGATTGCTCATTAGTATGCCAATTACCCTACTTCGGCATTTCCTTCTTTTCTTCCCCTGACCTTCCTGTTTGTGGTATTGTTCGTGCCGTGTGCATCCACTTACTGGGTTTCGGGCACGTTTTCATTCCCGTACACATGCGCTTTTGGGCACCATGTGTGCTCTCAACTAAACTATTCTATACCTTCCTCCCCACCCCTGTCCTGCAGCTTTGCTCAGCAATGGCCAGGCCAGATTTGCATTGCTCCAATGTGCTTGCTGCTACAGTGGCACACCCCTCTGCTGATGTCATGTATCTCCTCTGAGCCACTCCTCGGTGTTATAGCGCTGTGCCGTATGGTTCAACCTTCATCCGGCGGGACATTTGCGATTCAGTATTATCTGCCTCATTTGCATGGCATTGACTACTAATTCATAGTTACTGCGCCGAACACTGTCGCAGGCCCTTAGCAACCCTTGCACCTTGGTTGTGGTGTTCCATGCCTACCATTGTGTATTATGGTGTAAACCTGATTTGTATTACATTGCAATTTTATGACATTTCTATATATTTTCTTTATGTTCCAGTTTGCGCACACAGGCCCTGCGGTTGTACTGTGCGTTACTGTGGACATGACATTAAATGTTGTTTTTTAGGTGTTGTGCATCTTTTCTTATGCCATTGGCTGTGTATTTAGCCATTGGCATATGTTAACTTTGTAATACATGAGTCTGGTCCGCTTCCATAGCTCCGATGTTCTGTGTAAACCGTGTTTTTTGGTTTACATTTCTGTGGGCTTATGCTACACCTGCACCACTTCATGAATCACTATCTGCCTTCATTTACATGGTGCAACACTGCGCATGGGGTGATTAGCATACCTATGCCGAGGGCTGCGCAGTTCTGGCATACGCCGGTAGTGCATGTGGTATTGGATCGTACCTGAATCGCTCGAGGGCCATATTTGGCATTATTCTGCCTACGCTACACCTGCGCCTGGCGCAAGCTTCATGAATCCCGGGGTCT
The DNA here is from genome assembly GCF_019279795.1 of Protopterus annectens. Classification (NCBI taxonomy): domain Eukaryota; kingdom Metazoa; phylum Chordata; order Ceratodontiformes; family Protopteridae; genus Protopterus; species Protopterus annectens. Next base: position 794,309,262 of record NC_056729.1, read on the forward strand.
ATCTTTTCCAAGACAGTTATTAAACATTTAGAAAAAAGAAGACATTTTGTATTGTACTTAGACAAAGCATTTTATGTATAACTAACTCTAATTCCCTGAAATGCCCCAGATGATGATCAAATTTCTAAGCAGAATGCTGCTGTGGTACCAAAATAAGCCTTATAGTACTTTGTAATATGTTTGATTTCATTTTTTTTTAATATGTTAACATTAATAACCAAGCACTGACTGCAACTATTGCACATAGAAACACCAAAAGCAATTTGTGCATTTATGGCACTTTTTGTCAGCTTATTTTTAATATCACCACCCCTTTTAAATGTGTAACATGGGTGTGGCCTCAAAATATTATTAATGTTTTCAAAATCAGAAAGAGTACTGCAGTGGGTATCAACAGTACTATTGATTTGGGGCATCCCACTAGAGTACATTAAAATAAAATTCTGGTTAAGTGGATCACTATTGAGGGGCTATAGTGTCACCATTCTAACCCTTAAATAAGTGTAAAGATATCACTCCTGCCATGAATGACTTCTTATTTTTATGTTTTCCAACAAGTCTGATAGAAAGCCCCTTCCTTTAAACAATTTAATTAAACACTCTAACTGGAAAAAAACATTATCCTCATAGCCTAACTTGGATACATTTACCAACTGATTGTTTACCATGTTTACTTTTTGTTTAAAGGGTGACTACTTTTAAAAATGCTGATAACTATTAGAAAAGGTGCATTTTCTTAACATATTGGCAGAAAAACAACTCTTCATTGTACCAGAAATATGTTCAAACCAACATAATCGTATATCATTGGCAATAACAGAAAATAAGTTCCTAATGTCCATAGTGACAAAAAACACCTCTTTGGAGAAGTTCACATATATAATGATAATGTTATAATACCATGTTCCAGTTCAGATGGACTTTGAATTGAATGGAACTGGATGTTAAGGGATGCCCCCAATTTTTTTTTTTTTTTTTTTTACTTTCAAGGGCAAATTCTATCCTCAAAAAGGGGGTAACTAGGGAGGCCTCTTTCACCCCTGTGTATGAAAACCTTGTTATTTTAAATTGGAAATGTAATGTGTTATTTTATTCCAGGTTTGCTCGTTATTGGAACATTTATTTAAGATACATGGATGGGGTTTTTATATTGTAGAAGGGTATCTTTTCTTAGAAAGAGTTTATTAATTTTTGAATAAAAGTTTCAATTTTTTAAAGCTTATTTCTAAAAGTTCATTTGACAGCACTTACATTTTGGAAGTTACTATTTATAAAAACTATTTGAAGAATTGTTTTTCCTCCAATTTGTATAGAAAAAAAAATTGCAATAGCTATGTACATTTTTAAAGTTGTCACTTTGGACCACCACCTTGCAAATCTAAGCAGCATGCTGCACTGTGCCACCAGAGGTATCAAAGCAGTGGCATTTTGTCTTCGGGAGTCTGAATATATGCTTGATGATGTTCCACAGGATGGAGTTGGACTTTAGGGATTATTATTCATAGTCCCAATGCATATGAATCAATACCTGCCACACATAACAATGGACACCATAATGAGTGAGCTTCTGCTATGTGAGTGGGATCAGCATATTCAGGTGTCAGTAAACAGTAATGTGCACACATACCAACTAGATGGCCCTATGGAACTATGGAAAATCACACTTCATAAAATCTTGGTAGAGGATGTATATGTATGTGTGTGTGTGTATATATATACATATATATATATATATATATATATATATATATATATATATATATATATATATATATATATATATATATATATATATATATATATATATATATATATATATATATATATATATATATATATATATATATATATATATATATATATATATATATATATATATATATATATATATATATATATATATATATGTTGCTTGCTCGAAATCCCAAAATTTCGAGCAAGCAACATCGACACCTATAAGAGCAAAACTGCACTAACGCAAAATTGCATTATCACAAAAGCTGGTTTTCCGAACCGGCAAAAAACAAAACAAATACTGATAAAAACAGTATTTTGCAGAGGGTCAAGACCCCCTGCACTCCACACCCCCCCCTACTTAAATATACCAACTCTGAGATCGCACTACGGTGCAGTAATGGGAAATATTCCCGCTACGTGCTGTGTGCAGATCTCCATGCAGTCCGGTCAAGCTTTCACAAACTTGATCATATGGGGTTGGCCATATGAAATTCGAGATTTTGGGAATTCAATGTGTGTGTGTGTGTGTGTGTGTGTGTGTGTGTGTGTGTGTGTGTGTGTGTATTAGATGTGGAAATTACAGGTACTGCCTTGATGGCACACAGACACATTCAATATAATGCACTACACATTGAATTACAGCTTTATATGGATGAAGCCTATATCATTGGCATAGAGGGATAAAGCCTAGAGTATGGCCCAGATCACCTGAGTTCAAATAGCAGCTTGGATGCTATACAACACAGGAAGGGAGGACGGGTCTGCCAGGTTCATGTGCTCAGGACTTGCTGTTGAAGTTTGACTTTTTTGAGTGGGAGATCAGGGAAACAACTGAGTGGTGCTTTATGAGAGTGTATGGGATGTCCTAAAGACACCATTCCATTGTGGAAATGAGGGGTAGTTCAGTGGTGACAGCCATTGCACATTCTGTCCTTAGGGTCTTTGTGGGATGTGGGTGCAGGGAATAAAATACAAAACACTTACTGATTGCAGTGTGATGCTGCATGAAGTCCCTCAATCTCCTCACTGGATAAGGTGGGTCCAGTAGACCCAGTGGCCGAGGAAAGAAACTGGAGGCAGATGATGGTTAGTTGTGGAGAACCATAAAAAGAGCAAAAAAGGCTTTAAGCTGATGGAGTGGAAACCCTTCGTGTTGATATACTGGACACCATTTGGAACAGCTTGGGCCTTGATGGCAACATGGGGGTATTAATGTTCCAATGACCTCATAAAAAACAAGATATATTGTACAATGCCTTTATATTAGTAGTTGCTGTTTGTAAAAATCATATATAGTCCCCTACATGCTGTAACATCATGTCAGAGAAATGGTGTAGGTCGCAGAAGACTGACAACTGAAAAACTCCTCCTGTGTCTCCTGTCAGACTCTGAAAGGACCATGTAGTAAAGATGGATAATATTATACAAACTTCTGTGCTCACCACATTGGCAGTCCATGCATCCTCATTAATTCCCTGTATGAATGGCACACGTCTACCAACTCCCATATGGCATCTCTATCCATGCGGTAGTAACCAACAATGTCTTAGGCATAGAGGTGACAGCATGTCAGCCACAGGTGAATCCGTCTGTAATGCAGAGGGCAGTGATTCAAAATAACATGATAATGGCTGCAAAGGATGCAACTAACACATTACTATGCTAATACTGATGCTACTTCTAGTTATTATAATGTGAGTGAATCTTCTGTGCACCTGGAAAACTGTCATTCAAAATAGGTGAACTCCAAAGCTATCAACACTAAATATATGCATTTCTGAACTGTTCCTGCATGTTTGAATATGTAATGGTTCTAATTAGCATGATGGCATTCATTTACATGTTATTATGCATTTATTTAACTCACTGTTTCTTCTGAAGCATGTTGGTACTTGTACTGTTGAATTCCCCCCAAGTATGCCTGTTTCTGAATTTCTTAATACCACCCATCCCACACAGATCCTTGATTTTTCTTCAGGTTAAGGTATAGACATGATTGCCTCATCTACTCTTCTTATACTTATTTAGTAATGGCATTGTTTGAGCAAGAATTTATTTATAATAACTATTTTTTCAGAAATGGCACTGTTTCACATACGAAGATGATTTTTCTTTCTTTTTTTTTTGCAACAGCCAATTATTTGGATATCAAACTTATAGCAGAAATATGCAAAATATCACTGCCACATTTTATCAAAAGCTTACTTCTGTCATTGATTACTACATGGCAGACACCTTTACCATATCAATGTATAGTCTTTTCTCCCCCACAGGAGCTATTAATTAAAGTGAAAAAAGCCATGTAAATATAAATGTATATATGTTGTATATACTGCTGCATTGTGATATCTTTGTGTCATTCATGTGTTTTACTCCACATGTTTTCATTATATTGTTCTATTGTGGTCCTAAGGTAACTGAAAAGGGTCTTACAGCCAGTACACCTACCCATTTAACAAAAAAAAAAATGAAAAATAGAAAAATATGCAAACAAATAAATAAACAGATAAATAAACCTTCAAAATTGTTAAGTAGGCTTAGGACAGAAGTTCATTACTACAGAGATGGCTCTATACAAAACTTCTAACCTGAGAGGGAGGATCCTCTAAACTGTGCGGGAGAGTGAATAGTGTCTAAAAGGCCACTATGCATGGTGCATCATTTCACTTTTGCTATTCCACTGAGACATTTTAAAGTCCTAGCATGAAGAATTCAATTGCACACTGAACTGACACTAAACATTTTTATTTCTGCTGGTATCATCTTTGCAGATGAGGCAGAACATCAAAAACACCCTCCTGACCATCCTGTAAGAAATAATTTGCTTTGTGCAACAGGTATGTTTTAAATATAATGCAAAAATCAATGCAGTGATTATGCCATTCATGAAGGTGCCTGTACAAGGAATAGAATTGCCACTAATGCAGAAAGGAAGGGTAAAGTGCAGACTTTGTGAGAATTGTTGGAAATAAACCAGGACAAACTTTGTGATAATGGTGACCATTTGCCAGACATTTGGGTATATAAAGTGGGCTCTTTATCATGTAGGGGTGGACCAATGTGAATGATGTTTCTGTGGTATTTTTTATGTAGTTTAAGATGTAGATATATGGTGCAATGGTCACATAGTTCTGCAACATCTTATCTATGAAGTAATATACATCTATATTTGGTGCAATACTCATTTACTAAACAGTTGCAAATCCATTCAAGGTTTATCAGAAAGATAATAGGATGTAGAAGAGAGTGAACTAGTCTGGAAGCACTGACTTGTGAAGAAGGTTGGGGACTTCTGAGTTTTGTCTGGAGTGCTACGCTGGTGTGGCGTACAACAAGGAAAAGATCAGAGGGGCATCCTGGGAAAGGTTGAGTGAGAGTGGATAGTATGGCATAAGAATATTTTTAAAATCATGTTAGAGACAAGTAATCTGGGGCATGGGGTATTAATTTTGGTGACTACGAATAGAGGAGAACAACAAAACCATTGGCAGGAAAAGAATGGCAGATACCTAGAAACTTCTTTGAGGTGAGGAAGCAGCATAATATACCTTGGGTGTATGAATGAAACTTCAATAACCCAACAAGGGACTGCTATCCAGTCATGTCACTATGATAACCTATGTCTGAAGTAAAAAAAGACAGGAAGAAATCAAGCTTTCCAAATGGGATGGCAATGCATAAGTGATTATAGGTGTACTACACAAGGCAAGAATGGTAAGGATCACTACTGCAAAGGCTGAGAAAAATAAACTTGGACAGACCCCTGGCAAATGGCATGTGTTTAAAATTTTGGCTTAATTTCATGATTTACATTTTGTTGTACTACACAAGTTGTACCTCACTTCACTAAATTTACACAGAAGTAAATAGAAAGATATTCATTCCTGCAAGATTTGCAGGACAATGCTGACAGGTGAAGTATACATCTGGTGATAATGTCAGGCAGTAAAGAAAAAAAAAGAAGCTGTTCAACAGAACACAAAGCAAACCAGTTCAGACAGAATGTTTTTTTTAGCTTTCTTTTCCTCCTCTTTTGTCATTCTGTCAGCTGTCCCACTGACCCATATCTTTCTTTGAGTCTACTGACATTCCAGGCATCCTTGATCCACTGCCCAAATTTACACCAGGATCAGTGAGGATTTTAAGGGTGTCTTTGGAGTTTTGCTCTCCTACTTCAAGTTGGTTCCCAGGGGTGGATGTTTACATATGACCTACCTTCTTTGTCTCCGTTGCCTGCAGTTTCTGAGGTAAATCCAGGGTGAACATGTAATGTGCATATGAGACATTTCACCCTGCCTCTGCAGCAACTCAACCATGCCCACACTTTAGTCCTCTTTATAGACGCATTCCCTTGCAATGAAGTTCCCAGACTCCAACAGCAATTAACATCAGCGACACATACATGACCACCCCAGGGTGGTAGCAGGCATCCCTCCCTCTCAACCATTCAGTCAGTCATCTGAGCTACTAATTGAACCAAGGTGAGCTGGGCCATAGTCAAGGCTTTATGCCTCTATACCCTTGGAGTGGCATTATTCTACCAAGGTGTGACATTTTTCTATTTCCTATAATATCAAGAAGGAAAGAAGTAATAGCTGACACTGAGTAGTAATGTAGAAACGGTACTCAGGGGAGGGTGGGTTAGGAAGCATGTTGTGGCCTCAGAGAGAGTGAATTTTGGGAAAGTGCTAGTAAACATCTATTATATGAAATTGTTGGGCAGAATCATGTGTAGTATGCTGTGAGACAAAGAAAAGCAGTTTGTGTGGATAAACGGAAGAAGAGACACCAAAGTAGCTAGATAGGAAATGCAGAAAATAGTCTGAGGAAGATGGTTGCATATGTATATACAGACATATATATATATATATATATATATATATATATATATATATATATATATATATATATATATGTACATTTTTTTTTTATGTGAAGATAGGTGAAGGCTGCCAGCCTAGCTAGCTAGAATTGTGTAAATAATTTTGTCATTCGTAAATATTAATGTAAGCCACAGGCTTGTCCTCTTAAATGTGAAAAGACTATATTGGAAGTTGAACTGAAAAGAAATGCAACAACAGTGCACTCAGCTGTAAGAAAGCTGATAAGTCAAGCATTGTGAAATTCTTTGATCTAAACCTTGGAGCCGAGATGTCTAGAGGGAGGCATTCTGCCTACTGTTTTGAGGCCAGAGTTAATGGATAGTATTTGCATGTATAATGTTTTTTATTGCTCTGGCTTCCTGACCAGCTGCAAGATCAAAAGAGCTATTAACCTCTGAGTTTCTGTTAGCCTGGGAACCAGAAAGAAATGATGTAATCTGAAATGAATCAGTGGTACTGTGTTATCAATTTAAGGACAGAAAGAATGAGGGCATTTAGCATTTATCTTGAGAACATCCCACTCACTGATATCTGCCTGTGTCTATATGTAAGTAGAATCTTAGACTTTGATGCTTCTCTTAGAAATAGCTAGGAAGTAGGAAGATTAGACTAAGTGTTTTTCTGTGTTGATATTAGAACTATTCCACTGTATTATTTTAAGCATTTTCCTGTGATCTCTGAACTTTTTGCCTAGCACTGTGTAGTAAGAAGTATTGTCTTGTGTTTTTATTATATATTAAATATTTTTAAACCTTTCAACTGTGGCTGTTTTGTGTAAAGATAATTTAAGCTCTAGAGTACATTGCATGTATATAGTGGGTTTATATTATAAAGTCGACTGCTTACTTCATCGAATACCTAAACGTTGACCCGTCATCATCAAACCGCATAAACACCGAATGCTCTAAACTGTGAAATTTAAAAAGTCGAACTCTCATACTTGTCCCACCCCACCGCCCACTACAGACTACCTACACAAACAAACTAAATAAATCACATACATACACTAACTAAAACCCTTCTTCTAACCCTAAACTAAACCCTACTTCTAACCCTACACTAAATCTTACATATACCACTATGTATGCACTTACCTTAACCCGCACCCTAACCCTAAGGTCTGTAACTATCACACACTTACCTTACAGAGCTATACCACAGAAGTTCAACCATGATGATTCGACGTTTCCGTTTTCACTCTTCTGGATGATCAATGTTTTCTTGGTTCGATGAAGACAGGTCGACGTTTAGGCGTTCGGGTAAGTAAGCAGTCGACTTTCTAATATAGACCCTATAAAGTGATACTGGAAAAGCCACTCCAGTAAGCCTTGACTGTTCAGTTGCACTTACCATTTGGATAATGATATTGCACAGTATAATTGGACACCCTTTCATAAGGGCCTTTTAATAGCTGCTAAATATAGTGGGTGGTGGCAAGTGGTACTACTGCATATAGTCTGGGTAAAAGGGGCACAGCTGGAGAACCTGTGCCAGCCTTCCCCACAAGTGTCTGTGTGGCTGTATATAAATCTTATCTCAAAGTGTAAGTGTCAGCTACTTGAGTAGGGTCATGAAGTACTGGTTGGACAGAGAAAGTGCTGGAGGTTTTAGCTTGCCCACTTGGCTGAGATCTGGACCCTATAGCTTTGCCAGTGGGGAGTCTTACTAGGGACCTGGAGAGAAAGGGATAAACCAGCCACAGACTTACTGTGATCTCTGTGTGCTCTTAAGGGAAATTGCACTTTACGGTGTGTGCATTTATTATCATTTCCCTATATGTACGCCTCTCACTGGTGTTAGTGGTGAGGATTGAGGCTCCTTGATTGCTGGGCCAGTGAATGGGTGTCACAATAGATATATATATATATATATATATATATATATATATATATATATATATATATATATATATATACACACACACATATATATGTGTGTATATATATATATATATATATATATATATATATATATATACATATATATTTATATATATATTTACATATAGATACAGATAAAGATAGCTAGATACATATGAGAAACACTAAACCGAGGAAAAGAAGAAGTAGGACTAAATAAATTAAGAAAATGTCTAAGACCCTATAGTCTAAAAAAGCCAAAGGGTCTTAGAAGTTTTCTTATTTGATATATAGGTATATATGTATGTGTGTGTGTGTGTGTGTGTGTGTGTGTGTGTGTGTGTGTGTGTGTGTGTGTGTATATATCTATATATATCTATATATATCTATATCTATATATATATATATATATATACACACACACACACACACACACACACACACACACACACACACACACACACACACACACACACACACATACATACGTATATGTATATATTTGGATCCCATTCAGAAGACTGACTTTATGGAAAATCGAATTTCATATGGTGGACACCATATGATCGACTTGCATATTATATACCAACTCCGAGATTGGCCTACAGTGGGGAAGTGGGTAAATTCTCCAATCCCCATGTACCATTATCACCATTCAAATGCATCAACATTTTGAAAAGTCAAGTCATATGGTCTTGAGATGTACTGTTGTGTACTATAGTACTGCAGAACAGGACATTCCCTTCCACTATCATTTGTTGGTGTTTCTGTAATGCATACTGCAGTTTTGTTAAACTGTGGCCTCCATCTCAGATTGTTAGTGTAGTCCTATGAGCAGCAGTGGGTCAGAGCTGAACTCTCATGTATATTAATTTCCACTGGGAACCCTTCTGTAAGCCTGAACACTGTTCATACTTCTGTTATTAGATACTTCTTCATAGCCTGCAATATTTCTACATTTCTGGTGATTCAAACCATTGCAGTTCTGTCCAAAACAAATTTCCTGGTCCTTGTCACATGGTTTTCCAAAGTCTAGGAATGCCCAATTGGACCCTTTTCTTATCTCTAACTTCTCAACTGTCTCACTGCATTCCTGATCTGAATGCTAACTGCTCATCACCCATCTCACCTTCAATTACACTGTGTGCTCATTGGTCAGTCACACTTTCCTGTAGTTTTATGCAGATTGAAAGAAGTGTGACACTTCTAAAGTGCCCACAGATATGAACAGGTTCATAGGTAAGTACTAGGCAATCAATCTGATGACCATTACAAGCCTAGCAAAAAAAGAAAAAAGAAAAAAAAAGGAAGAAACATTCAAAAGTCTCCTCTAGCCTCAAGGAGAACAAGGCAATGTAGACCAGTGGAGAATTTTAGGCTGCTCATCCAATTATTTAGGTTTACATAAATTGAAGTGGTTCCTTTCACAGGGAAAGGTTTTTGGCAGTCTGTGGTTTCAGTTGATGGGTTTTTTAGAGAACTGGTCTCGACTAAGTGGGTTTCGTTGAACTGTAAATTTGGTGATTCAACATAGACCCATATATAAATATATATATATATATATATATATATATATATATATATATATATATATATATATATATGTATATTATATATTATATATGTACATGCTTACATTACACAGAGTAACAGGACATTTTAATCATCTTATATAACTACAAGTGCTTTTTCCTCTTAGATTAAAAAGGGTCCATATTACATCGTCAGTCTAAAACTAGTTCCAATGTTGTAATTTCAAACCCTAAATTCTGAAAGTTGAAAACAGCGAAGCCACATCACATCAACTTTTTTCCCATGGAAAATAAAATTGGTGGGCTGTTTTCCGGGCTTTGCTATTTCTTCCACTGTGGTGCGATCTTGGAGTTAGTATATTTAAGTAGGGGGGTTGTGGGGGGCATAGCCACCCCACATTGGGAGGTGTGGGGGGGTGAAACCCCCCAATTTAAGTTTAAGGTTAATTGTTTTTTTACATAACAGTGATTTTTTTTCCCTGGGAAAAATCGCTATGCTGTGTTTTCGGTTTTGTTGGTTTTCGGACTTTCGGGTTCAATATTACAACGATCAAACTTTCGTAAGTTCGATGTGATATAGACCAAATTAAAAATGCTCTACATAAAGGTTTCCCATGATTTCTAAGGTTCTATGTGATTTGCTACCTGTTTTTACAATGATAACGTCAAAGTGAAATACTTTCATAGGAAATAAAGTTACCCAAGAAGAACTTTTAAAATCTATAATTCTTGTAGTACTATTGTGCAAAATCATTTTTAAATTATAGTGAAATAAATATCAAGCAATGTTTATTTTAAATTACTTATTTTAAAACTTCCATCAGCATTTTAAATCATAGACTGTCTTAGATATAAACAACCTAGCTAAAAAGAACTATGGAGAATTAAATATATGTGAAAAACAAAATAATGAAGAATTACATTTTAAATTTATGTTAACTAAGAAAAGTTTCATACTTTGTATGCCTTTAAACTAACCCAAATAAAGTAATTTATTTCACTAAAATGAAATGATGAGCAAGAACTCAACAGATGTTCCAATGCATTCTTAGATAATTTAAAGATTAAGAAAGTATGCCTGACTTAGAAAAAGTGAAGGTGTAAAGCTAATTAATGCACTGACAAGATAATTTGTTGTAAAATAAGTAATTGGTGATTTTGGAAGATCAGATTAGCATTAAATCTAGTCAGTCTGTAGCTGCTTAATTAACAGAAAGCTGTTCTTATTAAAAACATTGTTTATCCCTACTAAGCTGTATAATTTGTAAGTAGGAGATAAAATCCTTAAACATTACCACATGAATCATACAGCACAAGTACAGACACAGACATACAGTGTTGAACATCAAGTGCGCGTGTGCACGCACACACACACACACACACACACACACACACACACACACACACACACACGTGCACACACACACACACACACACACACACACACACACACACACGCACACACACAGACAGACACACGCACACACACACACACACACACACACACACACACACACACACACACACACACACACACACACACACACACACACGCACACACACACACACACACACACACACACACACACACACACACACACACACACACACACACACACACACACACACACACACACACACCTTGTAATACACAAGTGCACACATTCACATACATGTACAAACACACACGCACACACACACACACACACACACACACACACACACACACACACACACACACACACACACACACACACACACACATATACATACCTAGTAGCAAAAACACATCAACATACTTTTTCTTTTATTGCAAGTACCGCGGGCAGAATACACAGGTACCAAATAGTGTATAAAATTGTTTGCTGCACATAACTGATGCTTATTAATTAAAATTTAATAGAAAATACATTATAAAGATATGCATATACAAGGATGTGCATTGGAACATGTTGTGTTGCCATGTTTTAGCAATGTAGGGCACTCACCTGAGAGTTTTGTTTTCATTCATTTTGCCCCATTCCCAGCAAGATATAGCTTACATAGAGGTCCATCTAGCATACAAATAGTTCCAAGGCATTTCTCTTGAATTTTACCTAGGGAGCTACGATTTGGACTCTTACATGGTCTCCTTCATAAGTCAAGCTGCTGACTGCAACTGTAAGGCTTCAGGCATGGAGGAAGAAGCAGCTGTAACAAAACTTACTAACACTATTCAGGCAGTGCTGAAAGATACTTCAGAGCTCAAGGAAACCATTGCTAAACAAGACATCAAACTTCAAACAATGTCAAAAGGTTTGGACACACAACAAACTGAACTGGCAGTCCAAAAGGAATCTATAAGAGACAAGGTAAGCTGAATCAGTGCTTTGTAGATAAGGGCACAAAACACTGAGGTAAAATTAGGTGACTTAGATATCAGCCAAAATAATCTCCTTCTATAGGTTTGCCAGAAGAGAGAGAGGGCAATGAACCAGTTAATTTAATTACAATAGAGCTATCATCAGTCCTCCAGCTGACTGTATCTATGGTGGTAGAAGGGGCCCACATGATTAATAAAAGGAACAGAGCTTGCAATGTTCCAAGTCACTTAATTGTCTGCTTTCTTGACTAGTATATCAGGGAGCTGGTTCGAAGGAAATACAGGGATCTGGGCAATAGTTTCTCTCTGGTAGGCCTACCTATTCATGTGGTTCCTGGTTATTATTTTTATTTATTTTATTTTATTTTACATTTGTTGATCGGGATAGTCCAACTGGATATATGTCCATTTTCAATGGAGTCCTGGGGAGAAAATCTCCAAGATAATAATACACATTGAACATTTAGTAAATGCGAGTTTCAAGCAGATTACAGCCATAAGCATTACCAGCATTTAACACATATAGTACTAACTTATTATAAAACACTGTACAAAACAAAACATTATTTTCAAAGTTATATATACATAACATTACATTCAGGTTTAAGACACACTGAGCAGCAGTTATACAATTGACCCTTCCTGAAATGGTGTGGAAGAAAAAAGTTAGAAGTAGTTGAAGGTAAGGCACCTAAGTAATAGAGAGGTCATTAGTTGGGGTTAGTGCAAGGATATTACCAATGAGTTTTGAACTATTTCTAGAGTTTGTTTTTGAATCGAGTTAGTGAAGGTTCTAGGGTAAAGTCAGCAGAGAGTCTGTTCCATGTTTTTCCAACAGAGTTGGCAAACAGAGTGTCCCCAGCTGAGTAGCTGGATTTGTATGTTTGAACTAGGAGTCTAGTACATGATCGCAGTGGCCGGGTGCTGGTATAGGGGCTGATAATATTTTTTAGTGCAGATGTATTTTCTGGTTGGCAAAGGACATTATGTGCCACTATTAGCTGGTTGAACTGTAGTAGGCTAGGCAGTTCAAGCCATCCTAGGCTATTTAGGTTGTGACAGTGGTGTGTCTGGTAGGCTGTCAGTAGCAAATCTGGCAATGTGGTTATAGCAGGGTGGTAGTTTATTAAGATCTGTTTTGTTTAAGTTGGAGAATAGAGGTGAGGTGTAGATAAGAGTTGATAGCAGATGGGAATGGGCAATTGCAGTTCTAGCAAGTCGGGTAAGGAAAGGTTTGATTCTGTAAAGAGAGCCACTTTTTTAATTAATGGTTTTGATAGTTTGATTGATATGTGCATCAAACTTCAGGTTGTTAACAACTATGACACCCAGTAGTTTAGTTTGGGCTTCTGGGGAGATGATAGTGCCATTGTTAGTGGTTATGTTGAAGGATGGCAGGGGTGTCCTGTGTATGGGGGAGAAGAGGAGCAGCTTAGTTTTGTTGGGGTTCAGGATTAGATTTTGATTGGAGAGCCATTTTTCTACTCTAGTGAAGGTATTTTGGGTTAATGTGAATAAAGTAGCTGGTAAGGTGTCAAAACAAATCAAGGTGGAGTCATCTGCATATTGAATGCAGGTAGCATCTGGCATGACTGAATGAAGGTCGTTGATAAAGATGGAGAAAAGAAGGAGTCCTAGTATCGAGCCTTGGGGGGCTCCTAATGTGATGGGTAGGCGAGATGATAGCTTGTCCTGCCATAGGACTGCCTGTTGCCTGCCCTGCAGGTAGGACTGAAACCACTGGAGTGCATGGTTGTTTAAGGAGAAGGCCTTCAAGGTATTTATAAGCATTTTGTGGTCAACCATGTCAAAAGCCTTGGATAGATCTAGAAAGAGAGCTGAAGATTGTTTGTTATTATTGCGGTTGTGGTTGATGTTAGAGTAAGAAAGGTGGGCAGAAGTAGCACTGTGTTATGGCTTAAAGCCATGCTGAAAGTTGGACAACAGCTTGTTCTGTGTGAGGTAGCTGTATGTGTACACACTTCTCCATAATTTTAGCTAGAGATGACAGAATAGCTATGGGTCTAAAGTTTGATAGCTCTGTGGGACTGCCTCCTTTATGGAGAGGTATGATATGGGAGAATTTCCATATAGTGGGTACAGTAGCTTCAGTTATAGCTCTGCTGATCAAGATTGAGATGGGGTATGCTATGGTATCAGCAGCCTTTTGCAGATAGTCTGCTGGGAGGAGGTCAGCAGCCAGGGTGGTGGGTCTTAGTTTCTTAAGTAGGGCATGAATAAGTTAAGTAGGAACAGGTTGGAAGGTAAAGTGTGTTTTGGTACTGGGTGTAGCTGCATTAGAATTAGAGCCATTGGGAGAGAGTTGGCTGGCTAGAGAGTGGATAGTCTCTGTGAAGAAGCTGTTGAAGTTATTAGCAATGTCTACTGGGGATTTTTGTTGGGAAGCTGAGGGGGGTGGAGTGGCGATTTTGCCTGGGTAGAATAGTTTATTTATTCCTGCCCAGAACTTTTGAGGTTTGCTTTGGTGTTTTTGCAGTGATTTTTTTGGTGTCATTCCTTAGCTGTCTGAATCTTAGTTAATCAAGTGGGGCTTTTGTTTTTCAGTAGGTGGCCCATGCTTTGTTTCTGAGTGAAATTTTGGTTTTGGTATCTTTAGAAAGTCATGGTGCAATATTAGCTTTAGTTCTAATAGAACATCTGAGAGCATGGGAGTTAAGAATAGCAAGGAGTTTGGTGTTAAAGTATGCTACTGCTTCATCTATGGGGAGACTTTTTAGTACTGATCAGTTGCATGCCTTAAGTTCATTATGAAACTTGGTGAGAATAAAATTCTTGCTGTTTCTTAATGTTCTATAGGTGGGTTGGTAGGAGCAGTCTTCTTTGAGCATGATTACACAGGTGAGACAGTGGTCACTTAGGTCATCAGGCAAAGTGCCTGATTTATAGGATTGAAGATGGGTATTGATGAGTATCCAGTCTAAGGTACTTTCCTTGTTATTGGGTTTTCCTGTCCTGGTAGGGGAGGTTATGATTTGAGTAAATCCACAGAGGTTTATGTGGGCTGTGGGGGTTTCATAAGAGCAAGTGTTACAGTCAATTGTTTCTTGGGGGTAGTTATTGGATAATGAATATAAGAAGTTTTCTAAGGTTTCTGTGTTCCACCCTGGGGGAATGTCGACACAGACAATGTTTACATTTTTGTTTTTATTAATTTACAGTTTTGAGATAACTATTTCAGCATTATTGAACTGGGGTGGTTGTTGGACGTCTATGCTGACAGATAGGGTAGACCTGTAAAGTATGGCTACCCCACCACCCTTTCTGTTGGCATAGTCTAGTTGAAACATATTGTACCCTGGTGGCAGAATTTCATGGTCCTTGGTGGCAGGCTTTAGCCACATTTCTGTTAGGCATAATATATCTGAGGGATGAACTGCTAAGAGGGCATGCAGGTGCTGAGTTTTGTTATTTATGCTCCTAATGTTTAGATGGCAGGCCAGCAGTGAGTTAGGAGGTCTATTTGTTGGAGCTATGGTGGTAGGGGATATAGTAAGGGGGTTAGGGTCAATAGGTGGGGATGGACTAGGGTTTGGGTGGATGTCGCCATCCTTTGTGAGGTTGTAATGTATCCTGAGTTTGAGTTTTAAGATTCTGAAAAAAGTTTTGTAATAGTGTCTAGTTTTAGGACTAATGTAACTAGGTCTAGTAAGATGGTAGTGTGATGGCCGTGCCATGGCCCAGCAATCAAGGAGCCTCAGTCCTCACCACTAACACCAGAGAGGGCATCTCATATAGGAGAAAGGATAACAAATACACACAGTAAAGTACAATTTCCCTTAAGTGCACACAGACATCACAGTCAGTCTGGGGCTGGTTGCTCTCTTGCTCCCCAGGTCCCCAATAAGACTCCCCACTGGCACACCTATAGGGTCCAGATATCAGCCTAGCTTGCAAGCTAACCTCTAGTACCCTCTCTGTCCAACCAGTGCTTCGTGTCCCTGCCCAAGTAGCTGACACACACACACACACACACACACACACACACACACACACACACACACACACACACACACACACACACACACACACACACACACACACACACACACACTCTTTGAGATAAGTATTTATACAACTTCACAGACACTCCTGGGAAAGGCTGACACAGATTTTCCAGCTGTGCCCCTTTACCCATACTATACGGTAGTAATTACTGCCACCTCCATCTAATAATTATCAGCTACCCAAAAGCCCTTGAAAGGGTGTCCAATTATTACTGTGCAATATTATTATCCAATTGGTAAGTGTGACTAATCAGTCAAGGCTTATTAGAGTAGTCTTGTACAATAAGCTCTATAAATATGCAATGTACTACTGCGGTGGTGGTGCTGCGGTAGCGTTGTCACCTCACAGTAAGACATTGTCCTGTTCGATTCTCAGCTAAAGCATCTTCTGTGTGGAGACATGCGTGAATGGGCGTACCTTCGTTGAAGGTTGTGCGTCAGGGCTGGCAACTCGGTACGTAAAAATCTACTGCCAATCATTAGTGGACCGGAGTTCCACTGTGGCGACCCCTAACCAGGAAAAGCCGAAAGATACAACAACTCTGGAGCTTAACTTGTCTCTACACAAACCAGCTACAGGTAAAAGGTTTTTAAAATATTTAATAATAAATAATTAAAACACAAGACAATACTACTGCACCACAGTGCTGTTCAAGAGTTAAGAGATCACACACAAACTTAAAATAATTCTGTAGTGCAGTTCTGACATAACAGAAAAACACTTAGTTTCATCTTTATAGTACTAGTTATTTTTGCAAGAAAACATACTTCTAAAGTAACTTACTTACACAGAGCAAGGCAGTACTGAGTTGAATAGTTGAAGATCAAAATGCTTAATAATCTCTGGTTCTCACTGTTTAAATTGCTATTACAATTCTGATAAAGCATTACATCATCTTTTTACACTTCCTGGAGTTCCCAGGCTGACACATTAACTACATTTACATTCTTAACATCTCCCTTTTGTTATCTTGCAGCTGGTCAGGAATAGAGCAATAAAAATACATTTGCATGTTTAAGTCTAGCAATGTAACTTTTGGTTAAAACAATAGAAATAATTTCTTCATCTAGACTATTCTGCATCACTATTCTCTTGAAAGGGTCACCACTGGGTCAGTAGAGAGCACTGTTGCCACATTTTTGTAACAGCATTTCTTTACATTTAAAACAAAAAGCCTGTAGTTTACATTTATATTTACAAATGATAGAATTATTTATAAAATTCTATTTGGCTAGGCTGGAAGCCTTCACCCATCTCTACCCAATCTTCACAGGTAGTACTTAGGGGTTAAGTAGGTAAACATGAGGGAGGTGAGTAAGGGTGCATTCTTATCTGTTGTAGATGGGATGGATGTTTGGAATTTATGGTAGTGGAAACCTGGGTGACCCTGACATTCATAGGTGGTTAGGAGATATGAGATGAGTAACAGGGGTAGAAGTAGAGTTAATAAGACTACTTTGTGGGATAGCATACCTACTGAATGAGACTTGGAACTTAGGCAAAAGGAATAGTAGAGTCAGAGAACTGGTGGTATGAGGCTGAAGGTGGTGCTGTTGAGTGAAAAGTTGATACTGATTGGTTTAAAAAGTGGGGTGTGGTCTAGTACCAATAAATGTCGCAGTACCAGGAGCAGGAGGGATTGGGGGCAGGGTGGGGAGCGACCGGGAGGAATTTGGAGGCAGGTGTGGTGCAAAGTGAGCCCGAGCGATGCGAGGGCAAGCAGAGCAGGGATGAACCAATGCCTGTACTAAGTTGTAGCAGTTTAACTTGTTTGAGGAAAGAGGGGGTGGGGGAAAAGAGAAGGCAGTAGGAGTGGTTAGAGGGATACTTTGATTGACTCAAGACACCACACCAGAGGTGAGTTTAATGTAAGGGCCTAAAATCACCGCACCAGAGGTAAGTTGAATGTAAGGGCCTAAAATCTGCATAGAGCACTTTAATGTTACTTGCACTCAGCATGTTAATTTTACTTATGTTTAGCAGGAAAGACAGACCAACAATGTACGATTTCGAGGATTTTTACAAGGGTTACTTGTTCAAATTTCAGACAAGTAAGTGAAACTTTCAACAGGAATCAATGTCTGAGTGTTAGAAAGCCAGAAAGGTACAAGGTATACCTGTAAAAATTAGGGTCAGAGACAAATGTAAGAGTCAGTGTACTTTCGTTACAGGGGAAGGAGGCAAACACTCAAGTAGAAAAGAGCTCTATGGCTGACCAAAATGGTGATTTGCTTAATTACACAGCACTGTAAGAGAAAGCTTAACAAATGCTTTTTATATGTGTAACCTACTCTGATTAACTGCTGGGAGAAATAGTTTTTGTTGTGGTGGCCAATTGCAATCCTGTAGGCACCATTGTGCAGCAGCTGCAGTATGCTAGTGTAGGTAAATGTAGAGTTCAACTAGGGAAAGTGGAAAACAGAGATTCTAGGGTAAGCATTAAGACAGCAACAGGCAGTTATTTTATAATAGTACATTCAGAAAGGTTTGGGGGAGGTAAAGTAGCACACTTTAGAATGGACTAGGATTTATAGCTAAGAAACCTAAACAAGAGGGCAATGCAGTAAATAACAAACACTTGCCAGATTTTAAAGATATACCAGAAAAACTAAATCAATTGTTCAAAATTGTACAACTGGAAAATTGTCAGTAAAAGCAATTCAGGTATAGCTAGCACATGTTATTCAGGTCATAAAAGCACTTCTTCAATGTGTGTGTGCAATTTAAACATTAAAAACATGTGCAGCAAATAGTAGCTCTGATTATACATTTTCTCTAGGTACAGGTTCAGTTTAAACACAAATATTACCACAGAAATTCGGTAAAGTCACTAACTACTTATAGAGCTTCTGCAACAAAAATAGAGCAGTCTGTGCAGAATCAGAATTTAGCAGCGGGTCATTCAGTTACACAAAAGACAATAAAAAATCCATACAATGAAGAAACTTATATTGAGTCACACCAGGTCAGCCAAGGGGGCAACAGAGAGGGAAATCCTAAGCACCTAGATTTGAAAATGTTGCCTGTACTGCATTGTAGCAGTTTAACCTGTTTGAGGAAAGAGGGGGGTGGGGGAAAAGATAAGGCAGTGGGAGTGGTTACACGGAATATCCTGATTGACTCAGGACACCACACCAGAGATACGTTGAATGTAAGGGCCTAAAATCTGCACTCAGCACTGTGTTATTTGCACTCAGTACTTTAATTTTAATGTTACTTGCACTCAGCACTGTAATTTCACTTATGTTTAGCAGGAAAAACAGACCAACAGTATACAATTTTGGGAATTTTTACAAGGGTTACTTGTTCAAATGTCAGACTATTGCTTATGGGGAGATAGTTTCCAGGATCCGTTGAGGCACCACCTTTGTGGAGAGGGACCAGTGTTGCTGTACGCCACTCTTTGGGCACATATCCTGTAGTAAGGCTGAGATTGAACAGTAGTTTTATGTTTGGGTTTAGCTCTTCTTGGAGTTCATATAGGACGCAGCCCGGGACACCGTCTGGTCCCATTGATGCTGTGTTTTTTGCTTTGGAGAGGGCGGCTCTTACCTGAGCATCTGAGATGTCAGGGGGGCAGCACTCTGTTGGGATAGATATTTGCCCTTTTGGTGGGGAGGTGGGAGAAGTTTGCACTGAACCTGTCAGCTAGGATGTTGGCGATGTCTGTGGGGTCGGTGTATTTTTTGTCATTTTGGACTAATTCTGAGCATATCTGGGAATTCCCACCCAGGTTCCTAACATAACTAAAGAAAGCCTTGTGATTATCCTTAGTGTCCTGTGCAATTTTTCTCTCGAAGCTGGCCTTAGACAATTTTATGAGTGCCCGTAGTTTTTTGCTAATACTGATCAGAGATGCCATCCCTTTTTGGGATTTTGCTCTATCATGTAGTAGCTTCCTCCTTCTATTGTATAGTTTGTTTATGGCTGGGGTCCACCAGACAGGACATCTGCCTTTGGTGGATTGGGTCTTGGTTTTATTTGGGATTGCATGATCCATGCATTCCTGAAGGTGTTCATAGAATGCGTTTATAAAGGATTCTGTGGTCTGGGCTGTATTTTCCACAGGCCCGGGGGCTTTGAAGGATTCCACCTCAGTTTTGAGGAGTGTGAAATTTGCTTTAGAGAAGTTTTTCACTGTGGTTTTCTGGGCAGGGGGTGGGCTCGGGATGTGAATATCCAGTGAGATTAGATTATGGTCTGATCTTACCAGTGAAGGATACACTTCTGGTCTGGAGCATAGAGTCCCCATGTTGGTGATGATCAGGTCCAGTAAGTTTTCCCCTCTTGTGGGAGTGGTAACAAGTTGTTCCATAGCATTTGAGTTTATAAATTCTAGGAACCTTTGGGCTAGGGTGTTGGAGCTAGAGTAATGCTCCCAGTCTATGTTTGGGTAGTTGAAGTTGCCCAATATAATGGTGTTTGGAGAGACCTTTATATTTTCCAGTGTTCTCAGGAAGGCCGAGTGGGGTTCCTGGGTTTGGGAGGGTGGTCTGTAGCAGGCTATAAACTGGAAGGCAGTTTTACCCACTGTTAGTTGCACATGGATAGTCTGTGATGCTTTGTGCTGTGCCACCAACCTGGAGGTGTGGGTATCTTTGACGAATATTGATACTCCCCCTCCTTTTGTGGTTCGGTTCAAGTTTTGGGGCCAAAAAGCATGGTATGAGGTATAACCTGGTAGTGCTGGGGTGCTCTCGGGAGCCTTGAACCAGGTTTCTGTTACTGCACAGATATCAATGTTCTCCATGCTAAGGAGAGTTTTGAGTGCGTGCATCTTGAGGTTTAGATTTCTGGCTTTGAGTAGCATTACTCTTAGTTTCTTATCCCTTGTGATACCTATGGAGGTGGGTTTGTCTTTTGAGCCTTGCCTTAAAAAGGCACTATGGGGGTAGCAAGAGCCTTTGCCAATATCCGAAAGCTCAGGGGTGACAGGTGCAAGCCATCCCTAGCAAAGCATCGTGGCTTGTCGAGCATGTCATCCCAGGCTGACAGGCATTGGATCCCCTTTGAATGAAACCAATACTTAAGCCAATTGTTGAAATTGATCATCTTGTCTTCATATTGTGGTATCATTCTTGGTGAGGGTAAGATGCTACTCAAGGTCAGGGTCATACCGGCCTGGGCTACATGGTCAGAGAGCTCTTCTATGTCTCTTTTCATGTAGTCCAGGGAGGTACATCTCAGGTCATTCACACCAGCATGGACAATGACTGAGTCATATTTGTACTTGCCTTGGAGTGACCTGAGTGCTTGTGTTATGTGGCAGATCCTAGCGCCCGACAGGCAGCTCACCGTGACCTTCTCCTTGTTCAGCCTGGTGAGTGGGACGTCAGTGTGCCTGACAATAGAGTCATCTATTACAAGTGTATCAGGTGTGTTGTTTAGCCTTAAGGGCTGTGACTGTTCGGCACACTGGCTTTGTGAGCTATGTGTTGCACGTGTTTTGTTTTGGGGTAGCGGTTGCTTGAGTGTCTGCTTTGGAGGTCTCTGCTGCTTAGGCAGATTTTTATTTAGAGCCTCAGAGTATGTTTTAGTGTGTTTATGTGTTTGGTTTGCTTTCGTGGTAGGTCTATGTAAGACTGGAATTGTAGTGAGTGTGGTTTCCTTGTCCTCCTGACTGGTTACGCCAGTACTGAGTTGAGAGAGCTTAGCCTCCAGTTTGGCAACATGGTTGCATCTCTCACATGTGTTGGAATTTGTTGAGAGTAGGAGAGGGCTGTCTGTGTACATGAGACAGTTGTAACATTGCCTCAAGATTCCCAGATTCACCAGCTGGACCGGAGAGGAGATTGACAACTGACCTTTGGACATGCTGGAATAGTATTGGGAATTCCTTTATAATTGAAAAAAAAGGGTCAATGGGAAACAAGGTACTCAAGGGGAGTTTGTGAGGGTGTAGTGCTTTTAATTTTTTAGTGCTGACTTATATAATTGCTTTAGTGAGCAAGTGCCAGGTAACTTAAATGCAATGTGTTACAGGTAACTTAAATGCAAAAATGACAAACAGTAACTTTCTTTCAAGTGAAACAAGGAAATAAGTACAGTAAGCAATGCAGTTATCACCACACCAGGGGTAACTTGAATGTAAGGGCCTAAGTCTGCACTCAGCACTTTAATGTTACTAGCACTCAGCACTTTAATTTTACTTATATTTAGCAGGAAAGACAGACCAACAGTGTACAATTTTGAGGATTTTTACAAGGGTTACTTATTACCAGTGCTTACCAATGTTTTATTCAGTAACAGGAAAACCATGGACCTGGAATGCTCTCTTTAAGTCAAGATAAAATAAGAGTTATATGGTATGGCTAATCAGAAAATTAAATGCTGTGTCATTCTGCTTGATAACCTTTTACCACTTTAATTACTGGATTGTGAGTCTCCCAGCTACCAGATGTCAACCAGCCCTATGGAAATGTCTGCTCACCAAGTCATTTGATGTTTACATGATAGTAAGTAGTTTTCCCTGATGAGGTGTAGGGATTTTGTTCATTTGGAATTGCCTGATACTGCACTGTGGAGTTATAACACTGGCTGGAATTCCGAGAATGGCCTCATGATCACATAAAGCCTGATGCAGGTAGATCAATTTATGTGATCATTGAAAAGTATGATTCAGAGAGAACCACATTTTCTACTGCTCATGCTGAGAGCCTTTTATAAAATATTTGATTTCCTGGTAAATCAGGGTTGCGTGGTGGTGCAGCAGTTAACGTTTTTGCCTCCCAGCAAGATATTCTCTGGTTTGATTCTTGGCTGGAATGCCTTCTATGTGGAGTCTGCATGCCCTCCTTGCACCTACTTGAGTTTCCTCTTAGTGCTCTGGTTTTCACTTACATTCCAATAACGTGTCTGGTGTATTTCTTCCTGGGCCTCTGTTGAAAATAGGCTCTGCCCTAGTAGTCAGACTTTCCTGGTCGACAAATGTCAAAAAATAAATAAATCAAAGAGGGTTGCAGTCAGCCAATAATGCCATGTATTAGAGTTTTGTACTTATTATTATTTAGAAAATTATTGCTTTGCAAAACCTGTTGTCTTATTAACTTTTTAAGTGAATTAGAATAATATTTAAACATTGTTTCAGATTTTGGCCATTTATCCCCCAATTATTTTTGGAATGTGCAGAATTCTTGAGCAGCAATGTTGAGAGGTATGACAGGCAACTCCCCCCCCCACACACACACACTCTCTCTCTCTCTCTCACACACACACACACACACACACACACACACACACACACACACACACACACACACACACATTTGAGTGGACTCATGAACAATATCACAAATTTACACACACACACACACACACACACGCACACACGCACACACACACACACACACACACACACACACACACACACACACACACACACACACAAACACTCACAATCCCCTATGAAAGCATCATACTGCAACTACCCAGGCAGGAACACAGACACACACATGCACACAGGCACACATACAAACACACATGCACACACATGCAAGCATGAGTATGGGCATACTCAGAATAGTCAAATTGTTCTATGTCCACATGGATGTTATCACTCATACTTAGTAGCGTCCAGCTTCATCTGTTATGAAGAGCTACACAGTCAGAATTTCCCCCTTTGCAGGAGTATGGTAAGGCTCATTCTGGTGGCTCAGCAGGCCAGATTCCAAAAGATCAGCCCTACAGAATGCACTGAGTTCAGCACAAAAGTTATGCTTGGTTATTTAACAGGGTAATGAGATGCAGTATGCAATTAGCATATGAGTGCACTGCAGTCACCAAGTGGCAGGGAAATCAGAGAAGTTAACCAAGTGATAGTTATTGTGAAAAAAAAAAAACTTGTTAATATAGCAAGCAAGGCTGGTATAAATTTTTAACACAATTAATCAAAAAACAACTTTATTTATTTGACATTTGTTAATCAGGTTAGTCCAACTGAGCCAAGTGCCCTTTTTCAGTGGAGACCCGAGGAGAAAAGCTCCAGCATATAACACAGTCCCACAAGGTTCAGTCCTGGGACCTCTCTTGTTCGGTATATATTTCTCGGAGGTACAGGCCAACACGGAAGGACTGTGACTGAACAAGTTCGCAGATGACTGCAAACTGGGTGCCATAATCGATTCTCCAGCCGACACAAGCATCCCCCAAAAGGGCGTCATAGAAACAGACAACTGGTGCCAGATCCATGGCCTCAAGCTGAACGCCAAAAAGCGTATAGTCATCCCCTTTGGCAAAAACAAAGTGCCCACAAATTACCACATAGGTGGTAATCCATTAAGTACAGAAGAAGTAATTAGGGACCTGGGGACCCAAGTTGATAGCAACCTCTCATTTGACAACCACATGGCCAAAGTGATTAGAAAAACATTTTATATAGCCTACCTAATCATGAAATGATTCACATCTAGACCAGGGGTGGTCATCGTGCCTCTTTACTCATCCCTCATCAGGCCCATAATTGAGTACAATGCTCCTTTTGGGATGTACCTTACCAGACACCTGCAGCAACTGGAAAGACCCCAGAAGTACCTCACCAAGAGGATCAAAGGGCTCAAACAGATGCCATATGCTGCTGGGTTAAAGAAACTCCAGCTCTACTCAGTGGCATCCCACCTGCTCAGAGGTGATCTGTGCCTGACATATAAAGCCATGTCCAACCCGGAATTAATCGACATGCTGCACCTCAGAAAATCCAAATACCATCGAGCTACGAGCTCGAGAGACTTGAACCTCAGCACTGAAATAAATAGGACATGCTGGAGGGACAGATTCATAACCCAGAGGCTCCCTTCACTCTGGAATAAAATCCCAGTCCAGGTTAGGCAGAGTCCCTCATTGACTCTCTTCAAGAGAAATCCTGATGAGTGGATGGGAGATCGTAGGTTTACCCAAGGTATCACGTCTGTGTCACTGTTAGACAGAGGCACAGTATACTAACCTCGAAAAACGGCATAGCAAAATTAATTTAAAATGGGTGGCGAAAGCCAAACACACTCTGGCTAGGCTTATAAATGCCCTAGGGCAGATAGCCTAGTATGAACCTATGAACCTATGAACATACAGATTATGAAATTACAAAGAAAGAATACAAAATATACATGCATTGTAAAAACAAATAAATAATAAAGTACCAAAAATATACATAAAATATACAACTCACACAGTACATGAAAATGAATTTTTTTTTATTTTTTGCCATGTACAGAGGGTAAATGTACAGGGAAGAACAGTTAAATCTGCATATGCAAGGAAGGAGAGAATATGATCAACATATTCTGATAAGTAGAAGAGAGGCGGAAATAAAATTGGAGAGGGAATGGCAATTACGAAGGATTCTGACAGGGCAAGATTTTGAGCTCAGGAAGTAGTTTTTAAGATCAACATATTCTAATAAGTAGAAGAGAGGAGGAAATAACATTGGAGAGGAAATGGAAGTTAAGGAGGTTTGTGACAGGGACAGGATTTTGAGTTCAATAAGTAGTTTTTAAACTTCACTTTTAAAGGAGCTGTTACTATTAATGCTACAGATGTTAGGAGGAAGCCTATTCCAAGCTAGGCATACTAAGTTTTTGTAGAGGAGTCTAACAATATTTCTGTTTGGTTCATAGATGTCTAGAAGGTTCTGGTCAGAGCTACAAATTGATTGAGCAGGGATGTAAAGAGATACTATGGAAGAAAGAGAGGGACAGGTAGAGGGTTTACTTAGTAGGAGTGTATGAATTGTAGCTGGGAGAGAAGGAGCTGGGTGATTCAAGCCACTGAAGTTGTTTTAGGGTAAGATAATGATGTGATTTGTATGGCTGATTGGATGAAAATCTGGTTATATTGTCAGAGGTTTGCTCGAGTTTGGTTAGTAGGGATGACAACTGGAGGTGGGTAAAGATAGGTGAGGCATAGAGAAGGCACAGAAGAAGGAAGGCTTGTGTTAGGGCTGGTTTGGAGTTGGGAGCAAATAATTCTACAACTGCTGGTTATTTTTTTTTAATAAAGTGCTAAATATTGATGTTGAATTTGAGCTGGTCATCGATTATAGTAATAGTAGCTCGGTGTGTGGTTCATCTTTGATAAGGGTGTTATTGGGAGAAGAAACAGTGAAGGTGGATTTGTGATGGGAAAGAGATTTGTGAAGGAATAGAAGGAACTTAGTCTTTTTGGGGTTAAGTATAAGTTGGTGGTCAGTTAGCCATTTTTGTACAGATGAGAAGGTATTTTGAGTAATGGACAGAAGGTTACTGATATTGTCAGAGGCAGAGATAAGAAATGAATCATCAGCATGTTGTATGAGGGTGTAAATGGTGCAGGAGGGGTGTAAATTATTAGTGAAGATGTTGAAGAGCAAAGGGCCAAGGACTGAGCCTTAAGGGATGCCAGTCTGCATAGGTAGAAACGTGGAACAGGTGGATTGCCATCTGACAGTCTGGAGCCTGTTTGAGAGATAAACCACAAAAACATCCAAAACGCCCGAGCTGATATAATAAAGAAACAACTTTAATGAGCCATAAAAACATTTGTTTATAGTCGTGGGGGACGTTTGTTTCATTTATAGTCGTGCTGGCTGTTTGAGAGATAGCTCAAGAACCAGTGAATAGTAGTGGGAAAGAGGTTACGTTCAGGTAGTTTAGCATGTAGCTTGGAACGGACACAGTACTGAAAGCTTTAGAGAGGTCAAGGAAAAGGTACAAGACAAGATGTCTTTGTCATTGGCTTCAGCAACAGTGTGAGTGCAGGATAGGAGGGCAGTGAAAGTGCTAGGATTAGGCCTGAAGCCATGCTGACAAGCGGTCAGGAGGTTTTCAGCAATTAGGTACTTAAGAAGCTGGTTATGAATATATTTTTTAAGGATGTTGGAGAAAGGACAGAGAATGACAATTGGTCTGTGGTTTGATGGGTATGTGGCTTTACCATCTTTATGTAGTGGTATGGTATAGAAAGATTTCCAAATATCTGGGACAGTGGATTCTTGGATAGATCTGTTTACTAAGATTGATACAGGGTAAGCTATAGAGTGGGCTACAAGTTTAAAAAGGAGTGGAGGGAAGTTGTCACTTGAGGGAGAACAAGGTTTTAGTTTTAGTAGAAGGAACTTTATGTAACTGGTAGATACAGGGTTAAGACAGAAAGGGGTGATCTTGCTTGCAGTATGCGTAATATGAGAGAGGATTTGACTTTGGCACTTCTTGGTTAGTTTTTGAATTGATTCAATGAAATGTAAATTTAGTAAAGTTGCAGTTTCTTGGGGAGTATTGTTGGAATAGGGGGTGGGGGTGGTAGGTTAACCAGGATGTAAAATTTTATTGATGGAGTACCAGAATTTTTTTAGGTTAGAATATAACTTATTGTATACTTTGTAATGTTGTGGATTTCATCAAAAAAAAAAGAAAGTTTCAGTGAGGTGGTATATGTTACAACTGTAGGTTTATAATGCATACATAGCAACAATAAAAGTCCAGATAGGCTTTGTACTTTTCTGGATTTCATCATTATCCACAAAAAGGAAAAAAAAAAGATATTTTTTTGTTACGGTGAAATAACTTACAATACCACATCACCAGGATCATAGCAATCGTAGCAATTCTTTATCAAACAATTATAGTCAGGAGAGAAACATGGAATGAATGAGATCAAGCAATAGAATTTGGGTGAGGTTCAAGAAGAGGAAAATGCATGACGAAAGAAGGCAAATGAAGGTCAGAAGGATCAGAGGATATGGGGATCCATAGATACATAGCTAGATGGATAGATGGACTGATGGATAAATAGAGAGATAGATAGATAGATAGATAGATAGATAGATAGATAGATAGATAGATAGATAGATAGATTGATTTGTGGGAACAATACCTTTTTTATATTTTTTTAATAAAAAAAGGATTGGTGAGTTTTCAGAAAATGGAAGAGGAGAAAGAGGTGGGTAAAAAACATATAACAGAGAGGACACCACAGGGCAGCCCAAAGTACATACCTTATAAAAAAGGCAGCATGTGGAATACAGACAATAAACATAGACTAGAAGGGTCACAGAATGCTATCAACAGGGTAGGGATGCAGCCTAAGCATGCTCCACTATGTAAAAAAATATAAACTAATGCACCATTGCACACAGCAGCATTGCTGTTATGTTGTTAGCTGTGTTACCCCCTTGCAACAGGATAAGGAATGACTGTACGCATGTGATTGGGAACAATATTTGTGCAAACATGGCAACACAGTACAGCCTTGTGTGTAAATATATAAATATATATATATATATATATATATGTGTGTGTGTGTGTGTGTGTGTGTGTATATATATAGGTACATATATATATATATATATATATATATATAGGTACATATATATATGGGTCTACTTCTAATGCCCGAACCGCCGATTCACCGACAGGGAAATGACCGACGCCAGAAACCCGACAACACACAAACCCGACAACGCGAAACAACGAACACCATAACACCGACACACTACACGTCAACAACACAGTACACTACAACACATATCCACTAGCCCTAACCCAAACCCTAACCCTAAGGTCCGACACTACCGCACACACTCCCTACCTGCACCCTAACCCTAACTCACTTACACACCCCAAACCCCAAGCTCCGACACTACCGCACACACTCCCTACCTGCACCCTAACCCTAACTCACTTACACACCCCAAACCCCAAGCTCCGACACTACGGCACACAGTCCCTACCTGCACCCTAACCCTAACTCACTTACACACCTCAAACCCCAAGCACCGACGCTACAGCACACTCACCTATCACACACCCTAACCCTACATCCCTGAGTATTCAACACTTACCTGTCCGCTCCCTACTCCTACATCCCTCACTATCGCATACTTACCAGGTCGCTTACACATTCCTTGTCGATCTTCCGTCTGTCGGGATTCGAGTGTCGGTCAACTGCGTTGTCGGGTTTCTGGCGTCGGTCATTTCCCTGTCGGTGAATCGGCAGTTCGGGCATTAGAAGTAGACCCATATATATATATATATATATATATATATATATATATGTATATATATATATATAGGTACATATATATATATATATATATATATATATGTATATATATATATATATATATATATATATATATATATATATATATATATATATATATATGTATATATATATATATATATATATATATATATATATATATATATATCTATATATATATATATATATATATATATATATATATATATATATATATATATATATATATATACATATATAAATCACATAGTATACTACAGGTCACAGGTATGCATACAAACACAGGATCACAGAAGCAGAGGTCAGGGTAGAACCACCAAACATACAGTACCAAGGCAAATATCTGTCCACTAATTCAAATGGCACTCCTGCAGTTCACAGGAGAAATGGCTGTGTTACTTTCAAGTGGACAGCAAAACATTACTGCAGCTAAGGAGACACATCATAGCCTAGGCACTATAAATGTCACAATACTGCTGCTGTAATGACAGAGGACAAGTTTGCCATTAATAAATAACTGTGTTGCATGCAGCATGTACAACCTGCATGATCCTGATATGGTACAATCACGTTCTAAATGGCATGCACAATGGTATATCCCTGTGTTATTACATCCATGTTGCTGTGGACACACATTGTTCACTGTACTGTAGTACATCATTATGAATGTGATAGCTCGTGTACCACCATAATAATCATAACTATGTACATTGAGGTCAAATGAGAAATGGCTCCATTGTAGAAAATATTTATATGGAATTTATGCTAGTGTCAATTTTATGTTTGTGTAGTGCACACAAGACTCAGTAACACATGAATACTCAAACTGCCCCTTTAGTACATTAGTGTCACAGGCTGACCATGAAACTATCACAAAGAGACAGAGAATGACAATGGGTCTGTAGTTTGATGGGTATGTGGCTTTAGTATCTTTATGTAGTGGTATGGTATAGAAAGATTTCCAAATATCTGGGACAGTGGATTCTTGGATAGATCTGTTTACTAAGATTGATACAGGGTAGGCTATAGAGTGGGCTACAAGTTTAAAAAGGAGTGGAGGGAGGTTGTCACTTGAGGGAGAACAATGTTTTAGTTTTAGTAGAAGGAATTTTATGTAACTGGTAGATACAGGGTTAAGACAGAAAGGGGTGATCTTGCTTGCAGTATGTGTAATATGAGAGAGGATTTGACTTTGGCACTTCTTGGTTAGTTTTTGAATTGATTCAATGAAATGTAAATTTAATAAAGTTGCAGTTTCTTGGGGAGTATTATTGGAATAGGGGGTGGGGGTGGTAGGTTAACCAGGATGTAAAATTTTATTGATGGAGTACCAGAATTTTTTTAGGTTAGAATTATAACTTATTGTATACTTTGTAATGTTGTGGATTTCATAAAAAAAAAAAAAGAAAGTCTTCATTTTGTTTCAGTGAGGTGGTATATGTTACAACTGTAGGTTTATAACGCATACATAGCAACAATAAAAGTCCAGATATGCTTTGTACTTTTCTGGATTTCATCATTATCCACAAAAAGGAAAAAAAAAAAGATATTTTTTTGTTATGGTGAAATAACTTACAATACCACATCACCAGGATCATAGCAATCATAGCAATTCTTTATCAAAAAATTGTAGTCAGGAGAGAAACATGGAATGAATGAGATCAAGCAATAGAATTTGGGTGAGGTTCAAGAAGAGGAAAATGCATGACGAAAAAAGGCAAAGGAAGGTCAGAAGAATCAGAGGATATGGGGATCCATAGATACATAGCTAGATGGATCGATGGACAGATGGATAGATAGATAGATAGATAGATAGATAGATAGATAGATAGATAGATAGATAGATAGATAGATAGATAGATAGATTGATTGATTTGTGGGAAAAATACCTTTTTTATATTTTTTAATAAAAGAAGGATTGGTGAGTTTTCAGAAAATGGAAGAGGAGAAAGAGGTGGGTAAAAAACATATAACAGAGGGGACACCACAGGGCAGCCCAAAGTACATACCTTATAAAAGAGGCAGCATGTGGAATACAGACAATAAACATAGACTAGAAGGGTCACAGAATGTTATCAACAGGGTAGGGATGCAGCCTAAGCATGCTCCACTATGTAAAAAAATATAAACTAATGCACCATTGCACACAGCAGCATTGCTGTTATGTTGTTAGCTGTGTTACCCCCTTGCAACAGGATAAGGAATGACTGTACGCATATGATTGGGAACAATATTTGTGCAAACATGGCAACACAGTACAGCCTTGTGTGTAAATATATATATATATATATATATATATATATATATACATATATATATGTGTGTGTGTGTGTGTGTGTATATACATATATATATATATATATATATCTATATATATATCTATATATATATATATAATATATGTATATATATATATATATATATATATATATATATATATATATATATATATATATATATATATATATATATATATATATATATATATAAATCACATAGTATACTACAGGTCACAGGTATGCATACAAACACAGAATCACAGAAGCAGAGGTCAGGGTAGAACCATCAAACATACAGTACCAAGGCAAATATCTGTCCACTAATTCAAATGGCACTCCTGCAGTTCACAGGAGAAATGGCTGTGTTACTTTCAAGTGGACAGCAAAACATTACTGCAGCTAAGGAGACACATCATAGCCTAGGCACTATAAATGTCACAATACTGCTGCTGTAATGACAGAGGACAAGTTTGCCATTAATAAATAACTGTGTTGCATGCAGCATGTACAACCTGCATGATCCTGATATGGTACAATCACGTTCTAAATGGCATGCACAATGGTATATCCCTGTGTTACTACATCCATATTGATGTGGACACACATTGTTCACTGTACTGTAGTACATCATTATGAATGTGATAGCTCGTGTACCACCATAATAATCATAACTATGTACATTGAGGTCAAATGAGAAATGGCTCCATTGTAGAAAATATCTATATTGAATTTATGCTAGTGTCAATTTCATGTTTGTGTAGTGTACACAAGACTCAGTAACACATGAATACTCAAACTGCCCCTTTAGTACATTAGTGTCACAGGCCGACCATGAAACTATTACATAGATGTGCTGTCACAGATCATGCCATCAAAGACATATGCCATGCATACATGTATCATACAGGTAGCAATATGTTTATGTGGGAATGACAGTGGTCATGTGAAGTCCCTCATGTAATGCACAAATTTCATTGTGAAGCATGCTTACAGTGAATAAGCATTGAAGTGAGATCTGCAGTAAAGAATCACACATGCATGCATCATTTAACACAGCACGAGGTCAAAGTGCTGCAGACAATCAAATTAATAGTGGTTCTTACATACTGAAGAAAATGGTAAATGCATTTAGCATACATATGTGACTATAAGTAAGGCATATGTGTGTACAAACTAGACACAAAACCCAGTCATGTAAAACAACGCAAATCTTGCCCAGAAAAAAGGTGCATTCAAAAATCAGAAGCACTATTAATTCTGCATCCATATGTACTATCATGCTAACCTATTACAACTGTTGCCACAACTGCAAAATAGATACAATTGTATCATTCACATATGTGGGAAGAGAAACTAGGGAATGCATGTGCAGAAACCTATGCTCCATCACAGTGTGTATTAGCACACATATACAGCACACATAGCAGACAATGGCCAGAGAAGGACATGCTTCATCTCTGCATTCTGTCTAAATGTCCCATGCAGAAAAGTGACACTATTATGTGATGACAATTGTAAAGAGGTGTAACATGCACTCAAAACATAGTTGCAGTGTAACCCATACCCGATGTACACAAATATTTGAAAAGTGTTTTAGACACATGCACAAATGGGTATGAGACAACAAACTCACATTTAGTAGCACTACAACTCAATAGTGCTCAGTGGAAACATAGACAAACGCACACAGCTCTGTGGATCTGAAATGCACCTGTAAAATAGCACATCAATTAGACCGAATGCCTGCAAATGTGGACAATACAGTTGTGATGCTGCACATAGAGGACACAGAGACATTTGTAGAATTGTATGACAGCTGCACATGCAGGTGACGTGTGTCTGTGGTACATAAACTGTGACTCTAATGGCATAATTCTGTGAGGTACATAACAGTCATCAAAGAGACTTGATGTAAACAAGTGAAGTAAAAAAAACAACATGCAAATCATTACCACCTTAATGGCCTATGCAGTTATCACAATACCACATCAAAGGAGATTATGTGCATGGAACATACAGAACACTGTGAGGAAAGGCACATATATGCCATACTCTTAACAGCAGTCCAAGAGCTGCTCACCCTCTGTCAGTATGTCTGAAATGTGTACAAAGGGAGAAATCAAGAGAGACAGTAATTAGATGTGGTCAACCTTGACCATAGTGCACAGAAATGCAAACAACAGCAAGAGGCATGCAAAGGTGCTAGCAGTGTACTCCTTTGGGTGTCAGTGGAAAGAACCATGAATGCTTGGCACTCTCTCAGTTGAGAGGAATGCAGCATATGGCAGACCTCACAAGTGTTCTTATGTTGGAGGACATACCTATTTTCAGGCCTGATTTACTGCTGCACAAGAGGTACTTTTTTTTTGTACATCTGTCCCTATTCTCAAGGTTTATTTACCCCTCTACACAGTTTTCTGAGTCCCCCTCATCACATGTGATTTCTGAAACTATCCAATACACAGAAAATCACACTACATACCAACATACTAGTGACAAGAATAATTTAAAGAAAGAGGACCCACATTTTACATCTCCATTTTTCAGAAGCAAAAAATATATAACCTTGTGTGGCAGAATCTTGCAATACAGTTCATGAAAGTCTACAGATTCCAAACTATCACTTTGGTAATGTGCTTATATTCTTTCATCATTTATGTCACTCTCCGCTTTTTAAATATATTTTTCTGCGTAGTTTCCCACATTCCTACTGGAAGCAGAAAGAGTCATGTGGTATTTTTTATTCAATTTGCATGCTAGTTAAATGTCCAGATTTTTGGCTGTAGATACCTACTTTTCAAGGCCCTCTGTACCTGTGTTCAATGTCTGCATGTTGAAAGAGATATGTGTATGCCTCCATGAACAAAAAGGTCAGACAATATTATCACAAAGGATAAGGTTTCTGTCAACAGTCAAATGCTATGGGTACATACAAGATACATTTTGAAATGTGTTGCACAAGAAGAAGGGCGTGTAATGTCATAGGCAGTAGTGGGCATCTGGCATGTGCAGCAAATGGTGACATGTCAATGGATGTCATGATGGAGCAGCTTGTGGCATCATATAAATGTACAACAGGAAAAGTATAATTGTCATATGGAGTAATGTGTGCAAATAAGTGCCAATACAATAATACCACCAAGTGTGGTAAACACATGTTGACAATATTACTTGAACGCAAAGATTATGCTTCTATATTTACTGTCCTGAGTCACCTAGGTGTGTCAAACTTCTTGAATGATCTCTCTTTTGATCCACAGAAAGGAGTCACACATGGCCCATGCCATGTCCTGGAACAGATGCCCATGAGGTTCTGCATCTGTGTCCACAATATGTCCATCAAGACATCTCGAATCTGATTCCTAAGGTCTTTGGCTACAGGTAATGTGGGTTGCATTTGGTGTTTCACAGAAATAACAACACCCAGTGGTCATTGCCTCTCATCATTATAATCATCTTAAAGTGCTTACTCCTACTTGGATTCTGCAGGAAAATGTCATATTCATTGTCTCCATCTTCATCACCAGGAGGAGGTCTGGTTCATGTTCCAGACACTTTAAAATGAAATAAATAAAAATATTGTGAAAACCTGTCACATGTTTTTACATTGCCATATCGATATGTAGTAGAAATAATTAAGGAAGATCCACAGCCAAAGCTGTTAATCATACATGAATATCATGTATGTTATACATTTCCTACACAGATATGCAATGATGAAAACTAATATGTAATAAAAATATGAGCCTATCTGTAAAATACCTTCTATTCGAGACAGTCAACAATCAACATTGTCATTGTATACAGGTGTTTTGCAATAGTACATGTCATGATGCACATGATGTGTGAATAACAATACACTAACATGACATAAAATATGCAGTGTGACTGGCTGTATAA
This sequence comes from Protopterus annectens, assembly GCF_019279795.1. Classification (NCBI taxonomy): domain Eukaryota; kingdom Metazoa; phylum Chordata; order Ceratodontiformes; family Protopteridae; genus Protopterus; species Protopterus annectens. The sequence continues at coordinate 794,344,848 of NC_056729.1, forward strand.
ATACCAACATACAACACGTGCAATGAAAACCCTTATTGATATCTTTATATATATATATATATATATATATATATATATATATATATATATATATATATATATATATATATATATACATATATATATATATATATATATATATATATATATATATATATATATATATATATATATATGCTGACTTGGCAAAGAACAGTCCTGAGAATAACAGTACAGCACAAAAACATGGACTAGCTAAATATACACAGTCCCAAAGTACATGGGTGTTTGGATCTTGAACATAATAAGTGCAGAGGCATGTACATGTGTGTAAATCATTGCACATGCACTCTAATTGCCTAAATATGAGCATGTATTCAAATATGCTCTTGTTGTAATATAATGGAGAAGGACAAACATGGCATTCAGAAATGATGCTAAATAAAGCATCAATTCTACTGTATATACACTAACGGAATAGTGATTTTCTATGCAGTGTGTGAAAGATACATGCCCATATATAGCAACTACAGTGATTTGAAATAACGTCACAATATTTGCTACTACATGCCACACACAAATCCATTATGGCAGTGCGACAGCATGATACAATGTTACAGAAATCACAACAATCTAACATGTCCATGAACAGACATAAGACAGCAACAACCAGAAGAGAAATGGGAGCAATCTATACACATAGATAACACATGAAAATAAATTAAACAGACCCATCTCATTGTGTTATGTGTGAAGTATTGGAATAATGTAATTTGTGAGTTGTTGTCATCCTACTCACTTATACAGTGGAAGAATGCAAGCAGAAGAATTGTGTCACACTTGTATCATCATAACTGAAACAGTTGTATCTGACACATGCAGGGCCACCTGCATATACTGTGCTGCACTGCATGCATAGGAGTACACACATACACAAAAGTAAAGAGCAGCACTTCTGCCCATATGGAGCTATGTATTCTTTAAGTACAGCATATCATGTACATCAATTTGATTCCTGCATGTGTAATGTGGTAATGTCTGTCATACTGCAGGTGCAACATAATATCACCTATCACATGATATCTTTAGTATAAGTTGGGAAGTATATCAAACAAGAATGATAGCAAGATGCTATGCCTGTACGATTGTGCCTGTACTGTACATTTTGTGATACTGCAAACACCATGGTAGCAGCATTACATAATTGGATCACACAAAAGATACTTGCGGTCCTGATGTGCCACCCTCATGGTGTCACACATGACAAATGATCTCACTTGTGATCTCCCAGAATGAGTTGTGCATGGCCTGTCCCATGTCCTGGAAAGATTTTCCATCGGGTCCCTCACATCTGTCATCAAAACCTGGATCTGATCCTGTATATCATCTCCTTGTGAGCAGCAGGAATGGTGGCACATGCAGGTCCTGTTCACTTGTCACTGTCAACACTGAGCCCATCATCATCCTAGTCCTCAAAGTTCAGGTTGCCTAGCAATAGTGCGGCATGTCTTTGTCTCCAGTATCCCTTAGGAAACCCACCACTGGTCCCATACTCTATCAAGGTTAAAAGCAGTATAAATAAACAAAAAAAAAACATAATCTATGTTTCCCAAAAGCTATGAAGACATAACATAGCCAAATTGACACAATCTACAGATGCAAACTTTTCAGTATATCACATTACAGTACTGTATTACCTTACGCAACTGCAACACCATGTGTGTTGAGAGGCATGACTTCAATCCATAACGATACTAAAAAAGTTGTCTAACATATATCACAGTCATATACAAAACAAGTCTGTCATTAAACACTATTAGGTTCATAGTTCATAGGTTCATAGGTAGATACTAGGCTATCTGCCCTAGGGCATTTATAAGCCTAGCCCAAGTGTATTTGGCTTTCGCCTCCCTATTAGATTAACCTACTGTGCCTCTGTATAGTAGGTCACAGAAGGTAGCCCTTTAAGATTAGATTGGTACCTACATAATGTTACAGACAGTGTATGGTATGCCATTAACACGATCAAAACATATGAGACTATAACTGTGACATGTCTGCTCAAGGCATATCACAATAAATTACAGGTGTCACTAAAATGTAATTGTCAAATGATATGCATCATAAGGTGTATTTATACTTCATATAATAAAAAGAAATGATGGTAGCATGTGTACAGTTATGATCATGCAACATTCCTAATGCCCTATTATCAATACGTATTGATGATATCAATAGAAGGCTGTGTGTGAGCCCCTATGTCCGTCATAGAGTGCCACTAGGTTACTCCAGTGCATTAAATGGCATGCAGTATTCAGTTTATCTGAGAAAATGCTGTTATAGCTTATTCAAGTATGAACCAGCCATCATTATGCATGAAAAACAAATGTGCACAGCCAGCAAACATATATATTGTGTCATATTAACTCAATTATGTCACGACAATGTGGCATGCAATACTGACATGTTTCTACATTCCAAAACACTTCCAACACTGTAAGCTCACATTAACATTGACATGCATAATATTTTGAATGGGTTCTGTGATGTAAACTATTTGACATATACCATACAACATTATCAAGCAGACAGTCTAACACAAAATCCCTACTTTTACTACTGGATAACCCAGTCAGCCTTTTCTGGGTTGTAAATAAAGTAATTAAATAAAATATTAATACTTTTATTGTCCCTAATTTGTATATACGCCTCACGCATTTATGTTGAGGTGTCAATATGAGAATTACTCTCAAATGTAGCTGTTTATATGCAAGTAATGTGTTATATTGACATCTCCTGAATAACAGGTATTTATTATCAATATATAATAAGAAGAATAAGCTGTGGTAAAATTAAATTATATATGCATATGAGATAAGTAATGCAACATGGTTACTGGCTGACATCACAACATCATAGAATTAGAATGCAATGCCATTAGTGTAGCTAGGGCAGGATAAGAAGTGCAATTATCCTGGACTCAAAGTGTTAGGGAGTAAAATCAGGGGGACTCAAGTATTAGGGGGAGCAATCAGGTGGGCCTCCATCATTGCGATCACCTGAGTGCTGTAGCACTCTGTGTGTGGCATAAACAAATGCAACTGCTTTCTACTTTGTAGCAAGCAGTTTGCTACAGTTTAAAAGTGTAAGAAATTTTTTTTTAACTAAAACTGGAGATCTGTAGCACTCCTTACTGGCAGAGTATAAACTGTACCAATTATTTGCTACATTTGTAGCAAGCAGTTTACTACAGTATAAAAGAAGAACGGATTTTTTTACTAAACTATGAGGAAAGAGGGTCAGGGAAGAGACATAAACAGGACATGAATGGCTGGACTGGGCATGTCATGCATCTGGCCATCTGGTTGGTGTGACAGTAGAAGGACTGTACTTCTTAAAGTGCAGGGTGGATTGATTGGGTACTGTTCTCATGTCTCAGCGTGTGGGATACTAGTTCATGGGACCAGCATAGGGCTTTGGTTTAGCCAGTTATGCTTGCACCTTTGAGCAACTGCACAATCATAACCACAGTGACCACATGCAACATCTACTATTATGTTACGCACACACATTACTGTTCATCAACTAACTTATCACTGTCACTACCTGCATAGTTCAAACACTGTAATGATAATCAGCAATTATGTAAGAAACATACATAACAGAAGAACATGATTGACTTTGTAGAAAATTCTACGAAACAGAAAGCAATTTTGTGTTTAAACAAACTATCACAGGTCTTTTATACAGACGTGCTAGACATGTTGAACTGAAAAGTGTGTCAGAAATTCTCTATCAACAGCATTCAGATGAATGTTGAGATACCAGACTATGTACAACATAACATCCAGTGACCACCACCAACACCTGCTGCTCAAAAAACACTTACAGCATTATATTATCAAATGATACGTAAAACATTACAGTAAAAGCACTATGAAGGTTACTCAGAAATGTCTATCATTTAGATTGGGACTTAAAAAAATCCAGCTCTTAAAAAAACCTTGCTTATAACTTAAATGACATTTAAATTAAATCTATAGTGTTATTCACAAGAAATCAATGACTATTGCAGTTACCTCACAGATGCATTATGGGCAGTCTGGAATTAATATTAGCATGTCTGACACTGCAAGCAAAACTAACTTTCTAACAATTTTATGAGTGTTTCTGGAAATGAATGTTGACAGTTATAAGGCATGCCTTTCTCCCTCTGCTTCTCCTCCATCCTGTGTATGTGATCATTTAATGCAGAGAGCTCAATTCCGGGCCCGATCTTCATCACCTGCAAAAAGAAAAAAAGGATATATTAATGCCATGGATGGATGTTCACTATGTACAAAAGGAACCACTACTAAATCCCAAAAACCTAAACTACCGACACTCAAAATCCTGAGACCAAATACCCGAAACACTAATATACCGAAACATCAAAACTGCAAAATTAAAACTACCAAAAACTACACTCAACATACACCGCACACATACAAATACCTTCACCCAGAACACAAACACACAAATCTAAACTACAGACACATAGGGGGGCAATCCTGCTGCGCTCCCACACCCACCCTACTTAAATAGTCTAACTCCAAGGTTGCACTGTATATACAAACGCATGAAACACCACCACACACCTACATTCCCCTTGCACACAAACATCACAGTTACAACACCCACTTACACGCTAAACTCCTAACCAACACATTTAAACTTAGATACTTACCTGACCTTCCACCATACCGCAACATCAGAAGTGCGAACGTCAAACTCCCGCTGATCGGGATTTTGAAATTCGCACTTCTGGTCTTTCGGTAATTAGGGTTTTTGGCTATATAGTCTCGAAAGTTTGAAATTTGGTATTTCAAACTTTCGAGATTATGTAGTGATCCCGTACAAAATAACAATGAACATCACATGCCCTCTAGTCTTGACAGTAAATACGATTTCATATTCAATTATTCGTGTCACTTTCAACACTGCACACACGCACACACACACGTGGAGCATTATACACAAACTGGAAGAACTGAGATTTAAACCTACAACTCCCATCAACGTGTGCACTGTAATCGTGACACCTACCTACCTAACTAATCCACCTTGGCTCTGATTGTATAGACTGATGAGAGTTACAAATCTCAACGGTATGATTATGCAGGGAAGAATTAAACACATGGATTCGTGCTTCTAAATTACAGGATAGGTAAAAGAACAGTCCAACTTGTACCACGTGCTGTGTATTTGAAATGCAAAAACATGAAATCCTGACTACATGTCAGCACAATGGTCACAGCAATAACAAACAGCTGTTAGACATTATAGTTCAAAGTCTCAGACATTGAAATAGAACATGTGGATGCACTTGACAGATATAAATACACAGGAATTTATGTTTGTCACTTGCTAATACATCGACATGCAAGTTATTTAGGAAGGCAGCAGTCAATGTTAAACTAGAATGGATTATGACATAATATTGTGGCATTCAAAATGTACAGATAACTTATATATATATATATATATATATATATATATATATATATATATATATATATATATATATACATATTGCCAGGGATTTGCACATACAGCCTTATTGACATAGTTTGGATCTTTCCAGAAAGATTACAGATAATGGAGATATTGTAGTCATTCGAGGCATAAACACTGTAGGCATTGGTGCGCCATGTACATACTTGATGTGTAAAGCCATTCTGCATAACTGAACAAGCATCTCGCATACTTGTTTAATAACATCAAAAAGAGTCTAAACAAGGATTTGAGCCCACATCTGTCCATAACAGCTTCACATTGGTCTATTGCTTAATGAGTTGAGCTAAGAGACAGCACAATCCTTTCCATCACACAAAATTATCATGTGATGTTTTTAGAATCTTGTATATAATGGAGACATGTGTAGTCATCTGAGATCTAAGTGCTGTAGGCATTAATTTACCACATACATACCTAATGTGTAAAAGCCATACTGTATAACTGAACAAGCATCTCCCATATCTGTTGTTAAACAATAAATACGAAAATATCAAAATAAAATAAAAATACACAAGGATTCAAACACAAACACATCCATGACATACTCACATTGACCTATTGCTTAACGGGTTGAGCTAAGACAAAATGTTTTCCATCATACAGAATTACTTTGGGATGTTTCTATGGCATAACAGAATCTGCCTTACAGCAGTAGTATGTGTTCGTCTTTAACTGTATTATAGTTGCGTTATGTTTTGCACAGTCCAACATATGTAAGGCGTGGTGACCTGCATTTCTGTTACAGTCACGAAAGTGACAATGGTTTCCCTATAATGTAGAGATTAATAATGTATGTATGTATTACTCAGCATTCACACATAGAGAGGCATACTGTGTAATGCTTCTTCAAGCATTACAGATAACCAAGAAACGCGTAGTCATCCACAGCCTAAGCACTAACACTGTATAAGCTGCCACACAAGCATATATCTCCCATATGTTATGTTCAGTATTATACAAGTAACCATCACTATTTAAAAATGACCTACAATGGGATTTGAACCTACACATAGGAGATCAGCAGTTGCTTTTACTCTTTACTTAATGATTTGTGATAATTGACAGAATAGGTCATTGTTAATTGTAAAAGTAATAATTATGGCATAACAGTCACAGCTATGTATGATACTCATAATAAAAGTTTATTCAGGCTGTGTTCTCTAGCCCAGTATAGTTTTGGATAACCTCAGAAGGCATCACCATGGTAAAGTTAACTACATTTGCATTACTATTATCAGTACAGACACCCATTAAATACAATTGAAACAGTCTAATAACAGATATAGCTAACAAATACATCTATCATTATTACTATTATGTTGGTGTTAAGGTATAGATTATGTAACTTACTATAGGTATCCATGGGCTGACACAGGACTTGTTTGACCCTTTAGTGAAGATCCTAAGCATCTCTCCAGTGCAGGTCATTGTAATAGTGATGGTCATGCACACCAGTCTGATATATCCCAGTCTGTCTGCAGTGTTCCTTCACAATGCAGTTCTATATTTTGATCATGGCAAAGTCCCTGGGATAATGCTCCCATCCTCTGCTCATGTCCAGCATAGACAGCGAGCATCTGGGTGCTGTCCTCTACTGTAGCCTCTTCTCGGTCAACATCCTCAGTCTTGTAGGTGAAACTTGTTCCAAAGAATGCCTCGGGAAAAATGCTGAGGTCCAACTCATTTTACAGGTACCAGTGGTGTGAGCAGTAAATGTATCAAAACCACATTTTAAAGATGAAGCATATAGGATGATATCAGACCATTGTAGGACATCAGGCATGTATTACAGACACTACAGTTAAATGATACTGATTGGGTGGTTTTGCAGAGCACATTCCCATTACTCCAAGCTATCGATTAATGCGCAACATTTTGAGAACTAATGTGGATGTGTGCCAATGGGATTTCCAGACATTGAATGTTAATGAACCTCACTAATTTGGTATGGCACAAATGGTACTTAGGTAGGTACTAGGCTATCAGCCCAAGGGCCTAAGTAAGCCTAGCCAACAAAGTTCCCTGGCTTACGCCAACCCAAGAAAGTTAATTTTCTGTGCCCCTGTTGAGCAGAGCCACTATGTGCACCTAGCTGAACTCACTTTAAGATATAGCTGAATTACAGCTAGCTTCCAAGGTAAGCCGTCACCAGCTGGTTTAGCTGTAGTAGCATAGACTGCTCTTATTACATATCCATGTTATCATAAATCTTTATAAATCAAATTATACACATTAACAGTCATTTTGGGGGTGAAACTGCCTACCAATACAACCAGTCTGTGAATAATGGAGGGGTGTAGGACTGAACAATGTACATACAGATGGGTAAATGTGCATCGTGAGAAGCAGAAGTTCCACATATGCAATTGTATGGGTACAAGGAAACAGCCCCAGTGAACAGTAGGTAAGGACACAATGAAAACATAGCCATAGGAATTTCTGATTACTCTGCAATGTCTGTATTATGTTTACAGAAAATGACGAGTTATGAGGGTTTTGGTAAGTTGTAGGTTCACTGACTACTTTACGGATATTCACTGATGCCTGGTAACACATGTTGTATAGATACGGCTGGAATGAAAACGTCTCTATATTTATTTCTGGTTAACCTGTACTGCCTTTGGCATGCTTAAAGAAAATGAGAGTTGTAAGGGCTTCGTTAAGAAGCATGTTCACTGACTAGTTTACAGGTGCCTGTAATGCTTAGTGATATATTAGTAGTCATTAGTACATTCAATCTGATATAAATAACGTAGGGATGGCTGTGTTCACTGTTTATTGTGCTGAGATGTAGCTATGAGTGCATAACAGTTCATGCTAATAGCAATGACTATTTTCTACAATATGTATGTATTATTTCCTTTATGTGTGCTGCATCCATATAAGTAATATTTGTTATAATGCGTGTCACTGACTGAGGTTGCATATGACAGGCATCTGACATTCTTGGGGTACACATGCTCACTATGTTTTGATGTGCATGTAACTGTCAAAACAAAAATTCTATAGTAATGAATATAAGATACACTGGTTGTGCTGCTGTTATCTTTACTTGTTGTAATATCTACTGTAATGGGTTCAAATCCCACATATGACGTATACTGATATTGTAATGGATTGTTACATGTAATGCATGTTCAGATACTGTTTTTACATACATTATATTCTTTTATACATAACAGTAACACACATCAAAATGATTATTTTGCATAGCATTACACTGGAAATGCGAGGAAAGCAAGTCAATTGACACATGCTTATAATATAAACCAGTCAATATGTGCTCCCCCCACATAAAGTATTGCATGTGCATATCACACTGTCTTCCAGATGTCAAACCAAAGTATGAGAGACAATTTTTCACAAAGAGAGAATTAAATTATAATCAAGGCTCTGTACCAGGATGGCTACAGCCTCCTTGAATTGACAAGAAATACCATGTAGAGGAATGAAGTGTAGACATACCTGAAAAACACAATCTATGCTGTTGGTGGTCACAATACATCCATGAAGGCCTATTGGTGAGATGATCCTCCATGCATGTAACAGAATACACTGCTATGAGAGGGCAGGGAATGGCACTGGAGGTGGGCCACCCTTATTTCCCAGGATGAAATAACGGTGTTCCTGGCATCACATACCATCAGTCATGATCATCGTAGACCCAGTCAAGGTGTTGAAGGAGGTGTTCCAGGATGTACAGGTATGCCATACATTTAAACATATTACAGCATATGCACTACTTCATTAGGTATATTTATTTCACAAATATTACTGTATTGTTATATTTCTGTTCCAGCAGTAGAACTGCACCATGAATGCAGAAACACACATGATGTGGATGCCCAATGTCAGTGTTACAGCATGCTATCAGAAAAATGCAGTGCATATATAACACTTACAGCGACGTGTCATGTTTTTTTTTTTCAGTTGCATATGTTTATTAACATCTGCACAGTTGCAACCCACATCACATATATGTCTCCATATACTGTTACTGTGATCCATACTTTCTGTGCCTCTGCCACCTGTCATGACAGCTATATTCACATGATGATTCCTTCCTGCCATTGTAACCTACAGATGCATCATTGTAAGATGCACGTACAAACCAACCAGGTATGACTGTCCACATTGTTTACAGGCTGCAGCACTTTGTAGTACAATGGTGATGTATGATATTCATGTCACTGTTTTCCATACACAGGTACATCTAAATGACTTGTGCACCACTTGTCATGTAAGCGTCTCCATATCTTGTTAGTATGGGCCATAGATGTCCTGTGCCTCTGCCTGCATTCAGAACTGTGGAGCATACCTACATGTTAACATTTGAGTGCCTTCTCATACTACTAGATTCGCATTATGACAAATGGTATGCTCCCTAAACAGGGATGACATAAATGGCAAGCTATTCCATTTGTTTGCTACATGTCAGCACTGATAATCCCATCTGAGTCCCTCATTTCTCCTGCATTTTTTTTCACCTAGCTAGGATGCACATCAGTGAATATTCCCCATACAATTATTTATGACAAGCACCCAACACATGGACATGTTTTTTACTTAATGTTACACTACACAAGGTCTATGTTAAGGAATGACCTATTGTATAGCACAGTTTAGTTTACTTAAGATATAGTGTTCTCTTTTTCCAGCAGGGCTGTCAACAAGGCCAAGAAAAGAAAATATTGTCATACCCACATTAGGCATTAGCCTTATATTACAATTACACGAACAACAGTTGGTATGTCAAGTCATTCCATCTTATTTCAATTTTCAAAAGAAGTGCAGATTTTTGTACACAGCAAGTTTTATTATAAAGTTAAACATTAGGGAAATAGTGTATAATGTTTTGTTTATTTTTATGTTATCAACATTTTTAGTAGTAACAGATGCATTAATGCATTATTTTAAGCATACTCTATCACTACTTTTTTATACATTTTGTTTTAATGGAATTTTTAAGCATGTGGAAAAGCGCATAGTCTCTTTAAGTTGTTAATTGGCAGTGCTTTCTAATTAATCTAGGATTTTCAAGGTATATAAGACACCTGATTTAACAGCATGGTGTCACTTGATAAAGCTCAGAATTCCTCTGAGCGAAAGCGCTTGTGTGTTATCATTCTGTGATTCTGAATAAAGGAATTATTTGAATTTGTTTGGTGCCTACCTGGATTTACTGAATCTGCTTTGGTGAACTTACAAGGAGCTGTTCCATTTCCTGGCTGTGTGTGCACTTACTTCCTTGTTTGGGTGTATGTCTGTAGGGTTTGGTTAGTGTATGTATGTGGTTTATTTTTTTTGTTTGGGTAGGTACTAAGTAGCGGGTGGTGGGGTTGGCCAACTATGATAGTTCGATATTTTATTTTTCGCAGTTTAGTGCAGTCGGGATTTTCACTGTTTGAGGTGTTGGGGTCGAAGTTTAGGTATTTGCGTAAAGGGGTTTTCGCTCAACTGATAGAGACCCAAGAATTCTTGTGATAGTGGCTGTTTCACAGGTAACACTCCATGCTATTTTTCTGTATGATGATGTCCTACCTGTCCATGCTATTTATCTATATGATGATGTCCTGCCTGTCCAATGACACCTGCTGTTGTGTACACCTCCTGCTTTCCGCACATTTGCCTGTGTGGCCCTCTTTGCTGATGTACCTTGTAGACACTCTTCCTGCACTGATGTTTCCTCTCAGTGTTCAGTATATGCTCATATTGGTATACATTTAAGATTTAAGATTATGTTAGGCATGTCAAATAAATAAAATGTTTAATATGTGCACTTAATGAGTGTTTAGTATGCACACTTAATGAGTCATTTTCATTAATTCTGATCTGTGCTGCTATTGTGGGGTAACATGTGAAAGCCACTGTTTTCTATGTGTGCTTATGTACCCGTAGCTTGCCATGGCTCAAAGGTGTGTCAGATGTTGTCATGTTGCCTGAGCTAGGACTTGTGTCTGAATCCTCTGTCACCATTTCCTATTTCCTTGATCCTCCACTGACAGCTGTGATATGTCACCCTCAGACATCTGGGGTTCTTGGGGTAGGTCACACACACCTGCAGTTGGCAAGCCCCTATGTTCTGCTGTTAACATGTTGCATAGCATGTCACACACAGTAATCATCTGTGCTGCCTTTTCAGGTGTGTATTGCATTGGACCTCAGGATGTGTCCAGAGTTCTGAATCTGGATTTTAGCATGCCAGTCACATGGTCAATGGCATTTCTTGTTGCAGTGTATGATCTATTGTATGTATCCTCAGGAGGGTTGGATGGGGCTCTGTATGACATCATTAGCTACAGCTCAAATGGATAACTAGAGCCATCTACTGGTGTGAAGGAGATAATACATATGTTGTTGTCGTGTACTGTTGACAGTTGTGGATCTGATTATAGCATAGCAGTGTTCATGTACTTACCAAGTAATAGTCCCTCAGGTATTTTACCACATTGCAAAGCAGCCCTAACACCAATTTCCCCCCATAGAGTGGCATCATGGACACCACCAGGGTGTGTCACCATAATATTTGTTATGATGCCATCAGCTCAGCACACTACCTGTCAACTTAGTGATGGCCACCCCTTTCTATGTATGTACATTTCTGCTTCAGGTACAGCAGGCATTTTTCTATGAACATGGTTGTAGTCTATTGCACCTAGGACATGGTAAAAGTTAGCAATGGTGTAGAAATGGTGCATGAAATTTCTTTCCTCCATGACTGTATATAGGAAATGGATATTTTCATCTACCTTGTTGCACATTGCTGTCAGAAATTGCAAGAGGATGCCACTGGCAGCTTTCTGGGGCACTCTTACAGCATCTCCCATTTCTCACTGAAATGTCCCAGAAGCCAGTATACCTAGGCTCAGGCAAATTTGTTTTCTACAGGTATGGGGTTACCTCGCAATCTCCATGTATACATGTGCTGAAAACACATGCTACACATAGCCTGCACCATCTATCTGCCTTATTGATATCTGTCAATTATTTCATGAACAGAGAGCTGGCTTAGATGTAGCCTAGACTGGTGTCTAGCTGGTTGCCTTCTAGGATGCACTTCCATATCTTCTTCTATGGCTTGCAGTACCCCAGGCTGTTGTGATTCATTAAATGCCATTTGAATTTTTTTTTTGGGGGGGGGGGTGTATTCCACAAGATTCAGTAATAAATAAATAGTTTTCTCTTGTGATATATAACTATGGCCTCCACCAACTGCTTTTTTTAAAGTTGTCTTGTTGTTTTGGAGCTTTTCTCCCCGGGCCTCTACTGAAAATGGACATATATCCAGTTAGACTAGCCCGGTCAACAAATGTAAAATAAAATAAAATAAAATAAATAATAAATTGTCAGTGAACCACTTTTTCATATTTAAGTTACACTGCACATGTATTGCATGGTTTGTTTTGGAATCTGAAAGGTTCATGATGAATCTGTAATTATCCTACACTGCATAGATAATTACTCAGGTTTGTTTTAGCGTACTTTATGAATCTGCATCTGCCACTAGTTTGCTGAAGTCTTTCTTTGGCATGCTGCACTGTCCAAAACTTTATTTTGGAATTTGACCCATTCACTTTGAGGTTAATGAATGCATTATAAGTTGATAGGTTCATACAGTCATACTTGGCTAATGACCACCAGGATCTTTAAAAGCCTACCCATGCAATCCAATCCAGTTTTGTCCCAGAGTTCCTTGCATGCTTATATGGTAGGGTATATTAGTAAAGAGGTAAGTAAGGGTTATGTGTGTGTATATGTGTGTGTGGGGTGTATTAGTTGGGATTAATTTACATATTGTCGACCTCTATCCATCAGAGACATGAGGACCAGGCCAGAGGTGAATTTGTGATTTCCCGTCCAATGATCAAGATTTTTTTTTAACAGGATCTGGGATGAACTCTGCTTCATGTAGATGGGAAGCTTATCCTCATAGCATGGGGATCTATTGAGAAAAATATCAGTCCCTCCAGCAAGTTCTATTTATACTGCATACAAATTTCAGGCCCCCCAGATCTAGTGTTTCTGGTGTTGCTTGTCTTGCAGATGTGCAAGAGATCCATCAGAGCTGGATCCAAGGACACCTTATATGCTAGACATAGATTGCCTCTCAGTAAGCGGGAGCGAATGAGTACAGAGATAGGACCTTGAGGTGATCTGTGTAGGACAGGATATTCTTACCCTGGATTCTCTTGGTGAGGAACCTGTGAGGGCATTCAAATGTTTGGCTATGTACATGTCTAAGGGGGTATTTACTCAATAATGAGTCTGACCAGGGCTGAGTAGAGTGGTACTATTACTTCCTTGGACCTGGATTTCATGCTCTTACTTATGAGTTGTCAACACAGACTGATATTCTTACTATCTTGGCTATGTGTTTTTCAAACATTAGATTGTGATCTACATATGTTCCCAGATCCCTAGATATTGGGCTAACTCTTAGGAGTGTTTTATTGATGAAACAATTAGCTAGAGTGACACATTCCAAAAGGGCACTATAATGCATTTCTTTGCATTTAGTTTTAATTCATGGCTTTTACACCAGTCATTTGTTTGTGTTACACTCTCATTTAGAATGTTGATGTCATGGGGGATCTATGATAGCTCGCAGTTTACAGTCACCTGCCAACTTGGTGAGCCAGAGGTCTTTGATATTAGCCTTGACTTCTGAGAAATAGATTCCAAACAGGAGAGAGGCCAACACAGACCTGTGGAGTATTTTGCTGGTGACTGGTCTCTTGGTAAAGGTGGCCTCACTGATCCTGACTTTTTCGGTCCTATGAGCTAGCTGCAAATCCGGTGAATTTTGTAGGGCTTTATGCCTAGTTCTGAGAATTTGTCAACAATACCTGAGTAGGGTATTGTAACAAATGTCTAGACCAGGTCAACGTAGGCAGTATGTAATATTTTCTACTCTTCCATAGCCATGGTGCTTCTCTCAAAAATGTCTGCCTGGTTAAGTAGGCAAGATCTTCCCTTAACAAAGCCAAACTGTGAAGGGCCCAGTGTCTGTAGGTTGCCAATGTCTTTGTTGACCATGTCCATGATAAGTCATTCCATGGCTTTGCATATTAGACTTGTCAGACTTATAGGTCTGCAGCATACCTCTCAATCTGGAAACATCAAAAATCTGGACAAAGGCACATGAAAAATAGGTACAAATCTGTATACTGATTAACATACAATTTACATACATAATTATGTAATTCCCACCCACTCCAATGGAGTTGTGGGATAAAAGCTTTCAAATGCAAACTGAAGAACAGACAGCCAAATTATGGCCAGAGACCCTGTAGTAAATGGTAACCATTCTTTTTTGAAATGTGTAGCAATAATGCTCACTGGGAAGGGAGAATATGATAAACCTTAGGATTTTGATTTTGGTGACTTGCAGTATGTTGGTTTTGTGGTAAAAGTAAGGCATTTAATGGTAGGCAATATTCTAATCTTAGCAAAAGAATATTATAATTTGTTAGGACCTCCAAAAGTCATTCTCCATGGCCTACTGATCAGTGGTGTAACTAGAGTTTGTACCACCTGGGGCTGTCTTTGAGTTTGCTGCCCTTCCCCCTCACAAAATCATGGTTGAATGGGCCCCCCCATACACAGCCCACTCCCCGCAGCCATTACAATGTCCAATTACTTGGCTATTTTGCCCCATTTACCATAAACACTGTAATATGCATACTACTTTACTTCTACAATGATTATTTGAATTTCATTTAAAACTTTTATTTTACATTTTATAGCA
Organism: Protopterus annectens; assembly: GCF_019279795.1. Classification (NCBI taxonomy): domain Eukaryota; kingdom Metazoa; phylum Chordata; order Ceratodontiformes; family Protopteridae; genus Protopterus; species Protopterus annectens. The sequence continues at coordinate 794,360,131 of NC_056729.1, forward strand.
CAAACACTAATAGACATCTGCTAAACAAAGCAATACATTCTCACAATGAAAATAGACTTAGCATTAAACGTCTCTGCCTTTGACACTCACATTCATTGAAACAGCATTGAAACCCACCCTCAAATAAAATGCATCTGCCCAGTGGCAGATAAAGATTATCTTTGGGCTGTTTTCAAATCATAGGCCCCTTGCACATGAAACATACATGTGTTCTTTGATATACCTTCCTGATTGTATTAAATTATATTCCTTGTATAATACAGCATACTTGTAAGAGTGCATTTTAACTTTATTATTTTGAACACTTTTCCAGTAAGTAATGAAACAAAATGCATGAACCAATAATGACCAAATGGCTCAATTCAGAACATTTCTATTATAAAAGTCTACTCAGACTTTAACAATCCACCAGTATCATAAATATGCACAATCTCTGCAGAAGTAAGCCATCTAATTAATTCCACAGTAAAGAGATCTGTAACTAATGAAGAGGTTGCTGCTAGCAAACAACTTTATATTTCACTGTTTCATCTACAAATAAAGTGCCTGTTGCTCTATGTTACATTAATGCATGTTGCCCTATGTTACATTAAAAACAATGATAAGCTAGTAATATTGCAATAGGGAATGGATGGCAAACTGATAACAGGTTCATAGTTACTAGGTATCTCCGCCAAAGAGGAAATTCTCAGGACTGCAGCATCTATCCCCTTTAAAAGTGCAACACAGTATCAGCAATACATCTACATACATATTGTGGGAGTAGAACCCACAGCCTTCTGCATCAACCACAAGTATTTTACCTGTTGTGCTACTAGCACAAACAGACCTGCCATAAGGAGCAATAAACTTCTTTCCCCCTGAAGAACTACGCAGCACAAGAAATCTTGAAAAAGCCAACGTTTATTGCAGGGGGGACAAAGACCCAAAACCAGGGACACATTTTAAACATTGCTTGTATAATCTTAGAAAAGTTGCTAAAATAAAATGTTTTGTGTTACCATGCATTACTTGAAAGATAGGAAGACTGAAACTTAAATGGCTATCATTATTTAGTGAATTTAGTTCTCACTGGTTTGCCAGAAAACCACACATTTTAAGAGGAACAGAGCAAAAGTACATTCTGTACAACTTTGGACAGTTGAGATCTATCAACTTAACTACTTGAATCACAACTGGTGGTGGTATGGGTAGAGAATTTAGGCTCTTGCTCCTAGTACCTAAGGTACAGGGTTTGAGTCTGAGTACACACACACACAGAAGTATGAGCTGCTGTAATCTCTTGCACATATCATATTAACTTAGCAGAAGCCTGTATGCAGAATCTCTCTAAAGTATGATCCAGACTGCTAAGTAATCTCCATTAAGTGAAGTAATCATCTCTGTGAAATGAAGTAATTATCTCCATGAAGTAATCTCTGTAAGCTTAACACTCAGATTTCATTGCACATAAAGCTTAACAGAAGCCTGCAGAATCTCTCTAAAGTATGATCCAGACTGCCGTTAAGTACTATGAAACACAATGCAAACTTTTGCCTTACCTGGAGGAGTTGTGCACAAAAAAAAAAAAACCTTAATAAAAAAAAGGGAAATTCAAAAATTAAAGGAGCCATTCGGGAATTCATGGACCCCAATATTTTACCATCAAAACTGGTATTTACAGAGGAATTCGGTATGGTTGAAAGGTATGATCTGTAGTTCCCAAAGTCAGTAGATAATCCATGACTGTCATGGTCCTCCATTCACCTGACATGTAACCTGTTTTGAGGCTGTAGTTGACAGCTAGGTCATGTTTTAGGCTACTTAGAGGTAACTATGGATATTGTCGGAATCCATTGCAGTAGTGTTTTTGGCCTTAGCATGCACCTCCATGGCCTCTTACCTGTTGATAGTTGGGGTGTTATACTAGAATGGATTTCACAGAGGGGTAATGGGGTGAATTCAGAGATAAATTTATCAACCATTAGATTTGTTATGTCACCCGGGTCAGTAAAGGTTCTGTCATTTACCTTTCTGGACACTGTTGAGTATTACCTTTAGGATCCTTGGCATAGCTGAAGAAAGTTTTGTGATTGTCCTGAGCTTAGGAGATTATCCTGACATGTTAAATGGCCATGCTGGACTTTATTAGACCTCTTACATTCTTGTTTAGTTGAATAAGAGAGCACTTGACACTGTGAGAGTTGCTCTTTTTGATTTTGGCCATGACATTCTATTTTCTTTTGTGATACAGACTGTTAAGAAAAGAATTCCACTGCTGTTTTTATTTTTGGTGTTAGATCAGTGTCACAACATTTTTTGCACATATAGACAAGTAAAATTGTCATTGTCATTTTAGATATGGAATATTAACTTATGATCGTGAGTTGTACTCATTCAGTAGTAATCACGATTCCCCCATACTCAATCCTCTCCCTTTTCCCTCTTTTTTGAATTTATCTGTTTCTATTTTTTTTAGGTTCAAGTACCCTGCCTACAGCTTGGTTATTCTCTCTTCACAACACTCTTGGTGCACTGATTACTGTGACTCAGAGAACTGCTGATAACTGTGAATCTACCTGCAACACCATAAACATCTGCTACATAAGCTGTGTCTTATAAAGCCCACCTGCTTCACTTAAAAATGTATGTTCCTTTATCTATGTATAAATATATTGTAATCCCCTAATGGCTACCACCACACCACCAGAACTTGCTCCCTTCACCTAAAAAGCTCTTCTTTCTTTTCCTTTACCTTAGTCCTCCAACAACTTGCCTATACATTGCGCCATCTCTAGACCTGCTTACCAGACCTAGGTCACCCTTAACACATACACATACACACACACACACTGTCTCTCTTCCCTCTCTCCATAACCCTCCATCTCTCTCTCTACATTTTCAACTCCCATTACAACATCTCTCTTCATCTGCTGTTCACTCAAAGCCTCCCTACCTCCACTCTCCTTCCCTTCTGCACCCCCTTTCTTCCAGTACACTAAGCTGAGCTAGTGTTTACCTTGCCACCCCCTTGTCGAGATTACTTTCTTAGTTTTTCTGTGACTTTGTCCTTTAGTTCTACCTAACAACTTACCTGCATATCCTCTTCTTTTTATGGGTCTGCTTTCACTGACTGTTTTTCTTTGAAATTAATACCGGTTCTGACCTGGTGTAGCCCTGATCCGTTCACCCTTGCTATGCCCGGGATCACTCCACTCCCCTATCGTACCCCCCTTTCCCACCCACCCCTGTTTACTTTAGATTTATTCTTTAACCTCCCTGCTAAAGAAGTCCCCTCTTCAATTATCCAATCACGTACACCCTTGCTCTAATAAGTAACACTGCCCTCACTCCCCACTCCACTCCCTTATCTCACACACCTCTCACTTCCATTCTTTCTTCACCTCTCCTTAGCCTACTGGCCCTTCTTAGACTCTCTAACCTCTCCTACAAAGTCGTCATGCAATTACCTAGTCCACTCTCCCAGCATCCACACTTACACACACACAATATAACAACATGCAACTTCAGTTCCTTCTACTTCACATTCTGTGCTTTCTCTCTTGGTTATCATCTTGCCACTCTAGTGTGCTATACCCTCCTGTATCCCCAACTCTCTCCCAAACAATATCTGTCTCCATTAAATGCCAGAACATACTTATTTCACCATCTCTGTATAGTACCCTACATATTCATTATCACAAACTAAAGCACTTCAATCTTACAATCACTCCCACTAAACAAAAGTTTAAACACACTCTCTACTACATCTACCTGACTAAACCTGCCATAACTCCTATCACTCTCCTACCAGATGGGGACATCCATCCCAATCTTGGACCACCCTCTTCTTCCAACTCTACCCTCTCTACCTTTACAAACAGGCACAAGCTCCCAACCTCTCCAGCTAAACTTCAATCTCTCTACTCCATAAACCTACAAAGCCTCACTAATAAAGTCACTGAAATACATATATAGATTTCTAACTAGTCCCCCCACATCTTATCTTTAACAGAAACCTAGCTCAAACCCCATATCAAAACCTCAGAAATTCTCCCCCCTGGTTACAACATATTCCGGCAAGACAGACTATCCAAAAATGGGGAGGTGTAGCTATCATGTACTCAGACCACCTCAACCTTACCCCCTCTCACTTCCTGTCCTTGATTTCTCACCTGCTGAGCTCATCTTCTTCAACTGCCACTTTAACCCTCACATGAAATTTGCAATTGCATCCATCTACATTCCTTCTGGCAACAATATTCTGATTCTTGAATCTATCCTATCCAGGATCTCATGTTGTGAGATCCAGGATAGGATAGATGTTGTGAGATCCAGGTTAGGACAACATCTATCTTAAGAAACAATATTACTAGGAAATGTTAAGACAGATTGGAATAAGCCCCCCCCCCCATCGCCAAGACTCAGTATTAACCTTTTTGGGTTCAGTCAACTCATTACTACTCCCACATGCATTAACAAAATCTTGTGCTCCATCCTTGGCAGGATCTTAACTTGCAACCCTTATCAGTACCAAAAACTCTGTACCTTACCTGACTCCTTAAGTGATAATGTCCCTGTATCCATACTAAGAACACAATCTCATAACTCTAACCCCACCATTATAAAGACTGTTGAAACCTGTCAAATCTCAGTGCAGATAATTTCAACTACCAGCTCTCCCTTATAAACTGGTACCATCATTTCAACCTTTCTCTTAATGAAGCTGTACTTCAGTTTAACATCTTCCTTGATATACCAAACTCCCTAGCACCCATAAGGAAAATTAGGAACAAATCTAAGCCAGCACCCTGGCTCACCAAATATACCCTCCCCACCATGAAACTCAGAGACTCAATTTGGAAAAAAAATGGACAAAGTCAAAATCCCCTTCTCTCTTTATTAGATTCAAAGAACTAAGACACCTTACCAAAAATCTTATTGTCCAAGATAAGAAAAACTTCTATCTAGAGGCTCAATCTACCCACTCTTGAAACCCTAAACAATTTTGGTACACCATGAACAATATTCTCCACCCAGGAAAACCTAGCACCCCTAACCCCTAATAAAACATCTCTTGAAATAGCCACCCTACTAAATGACTACTTCATAGACACAATCCACAAACTAATCCCTGTTGACACTGACCAGTCATAACCCCTCACTCCTTCCAGCACCTTGCCTCTCTTAGCATTTACCCTGAAACCAGTTCCCACTTCCTACATAAAAGCTCTTCTGAAAAAGCTTAAGCCATGTTCTCTTTTGTTCAACAATTTACCCCACAATTTCTTAAACTTGCAGTCAGTACTATAGCATATCCTGTATATTTCCTTATTAACCAGTCTATCAAAGAATCCTTATTCCCAGACATCTGGAAAGCTTTCTATACAATACCACTTCACAAAGGTGGCAACTCCACTGACCCATCCAATTTCTGCCCTATAGCCATCCTCTCACCTCTCTCAAAAGTCTTAGAAAAATGCATTCATACACAGCTTCTGAACCATCTACTCCAGGAAAATCTCCTAACCTCCTCTCAGCATGGTTTTAGGCCCCAACACAGCACCTCCACTGCCCTTCTTTCCTTCACACAGACCATAGCAGAAGCTAGAGACAACAACAAATTGGTGTCTTGCCTATTCCTAGAACTTTTCAAGGCAGTCAACACTGTCTCCCACTCAAGCTCCTTACAAAACTAACTGAACATAACCTCTCTGCATCCACTACTCTTTGGTTGTCTAGTTATCTTACTGACAGACAGCAATCTGTTAGATGGCTCTCCTCCTGCTCTCCCTTCTTGCCTGTCAAAACTGATGTACACCAAGGATCTATTCTCGGCCACCTCCTCTTTAATATCTTTACTAATAATCTTCAGCCTGCCTGCTGCACATCTTCTATAATCCAGTATGCAGATGACTCAACTCTTATTATCCTCTCCGACAACCCTACAGACCTCCACTCTCTTACACAAACGTTATTTAATACCATTGAACACTACCTAATTAATAATCAAGTCATTCTTAATCCAAAGAAAACCAAGCTTCTACTTTTCCTCCCCAAATCATTGGCCAGCCTTAAGACATCTTTCACATTCTCTTCCCTAGATAATATTATCATTCATGCTGACACACCCACCAAACTTCTAGGTGTCAAAATAAATGTTAACCTGAAATTTGACCTTCATGTACAACAATCCATCAAGAAGGCCAATCAAAAACTTGGTCTATTGTATAGGAATAAAACAATTCTTATCAAGCTCCTCTAGGATCTCCCTAGCTCAAGCCTACCTCTTCCCCTGCCTACTTTACGCCTCCCCAATATTTATCTACCTCCAAGCAAATCTGCTAACCAAACTCAATCAAACCTACAACCAGATAGCTAGATTTGCCTGTAACTTTCCCTATAAATCCCACCACTGAAATGGCTGAAATTCCCTCAACTGCTCTGACTCCCTCATCTTCAAATGACACATTTTCTTCTCCACAATCCTGCCAACTGCCCCTCCCTATCTACACTCATATCTTCACACAAACCCTTCCAATGTCTCTGCAGCACTGACCAACACCTTCTTGATACCTACAGGCCCAATAAAACTATAGGCAAATTAATTTATAAATCTATGTCTCAAACTTGGAATAAGCTCCTTAACAATCTATGGTCTATGGTCTATCCACTCTGCCACTCTTTTCAAAAAACAATTGAAGAACTACCTGAGTAACTCACACTCCTGTGCCTGTCACCACCCTACCTATAGCTCCAAAGTGAGTCATGTTTGGAATCTGGAGAGTCAGAGAATCCAGTCCCAGGTCTGGTGCATGTTCCTCTGTGTGCTCTTTTGGAAAACGGTGATTGATGCATTTGAAAATACTGTGTAAATCCATTCCTGTTCTTAGTGACCATCTCTTTCCAATGTCAGTGGTGAGGACTGAGGCTCCTTGATTACTGCTCCAGGATAAAGAGGGGCCATCACATATGAAAATCACTAAAATGATTTTTCTTGCTGGGAGAAAGCCCTATTGAGCTTCCTTATGTGAGGATATATGCTAAGTTCATATTTGCCCAAACCATGGGCAAAAGAAAAAGCAATATTTCTGAGTAAAACATGACTCATACTACCCTGATGTCACACTAAGGCAAACACGTTTTGATAGATAATGCTTCAGGTAGATTGCCTCATTTATCTTTCTGGGGGAACTTATATTTGAACACACTTAGATATTCTTAAAAGAAGTTATAAATCTTGAGTAAAGGTATTTGAAAGCACAAAAATACAAACTATATAACACTGCTGTGTGTTTTGATATAGCATGGTTAAGAAAATCAGTTTCTATTAATTATCCTAGAAATGAAAAGAATCATATTTACATTTTCAAGGCTCTGTCAAATTGTTCAAGCTAAATGTACTGTTGATCAAATTCTGCAGGTGATTATTTGCTGTTTAATTGACTTTACCACCTTAACCATAAACCATTAATTCCTACAGGAAGCTATCTGACTCTGCATTACATTTATTGAGTGATGGCCATTTTGATAGAGCTACTAAAGGAGTCTTTGGAGCTCACAGTCTTTAAATTCTGAATCTATGTCAAGAAATAGCTGCATTTAGTGAGTCAATTACTGATTCTAAAGTTTGCCTCAGCAATTATTCTGATAATTAGGAATCAATCGAGGTCAAAACAGATTGTGATGAGAGACTGGATATGCAGTTCACAAAGAAACAATGGGAGGACATATGTATGGCTCCAAAATATGCAAGAAAGTCTAGAAAATTAAGGATTTTTGCCTAGAAGTGTCTTTCATACCCCAAGCAGACTGCAAAGAATTTTTCCAAAGGTAGATGGCAAATGTTGGATATGTGATGGGGAAGAAACAGGTAACTGGGAACATATGTTTTGGGATTGAAATGAGTTGTCAAATGTTAAAAATTGCCAACAGGTTAATCTGTCAGGAATACTGGGTGAGCAAATGAATATAACTATGGAAATTATCTTTCTGAGCTGGGATACAGGATCTGGATTGCCTAAACACAGTAATAAGGCCTTGTTAAGTTTAATTCTGTCGGCTGCCAAAAAAGCAATTACTAGAAAATAGAAATCAAAATCTAAACCAAGACGTGGGATCTTTAGAAAAGTGTAAGAGTAAATTACATAGAAAAAAATGGAAATTGTGGGAACAATACATGTGAAAAAATATTTTGGAGGAGGAATGAGGTTTAAGAGAAAGCAGGAATTGAAAAATATATATAATATTGCTTAGATTGTACATCACAAATATTGTTATACATCCTATAATGTTTACAAATGAGATATTGTTAATATGAGTTGATTGCTTTTACATAAATGTAACTTTGCCTGTGTCTCAAATGATAATTCAATAAAGGTGTTTGAATAAATTATACTGAGAATAAAAAGAATTGTTTTTCTAATAAAGATCGATGTTATGAACCAATGGCATAAAATACATGGCAATCATATAATGTTCTAGCCTAGATAAATATTAAAGCTTGCAGAGTTCTTTCTTAGAAAGTTTTAACCAATCTGCATTTCATTCATATAAGATAAGTAAAGCTGTAAGAACAATTTCAATGTCATTGCATTGCCCCCCCAAAAAAAATATTTGATCTTTCCATGATTTCCTTCATTTGGACCATTCTTGCACCTGACTGCCATTCTTGTTCATAAGTAAGAAATAAGGCAGCTGCTTCTGTGGACCATTTTAAGCCTAGTTATTTCCTTTAGTGAGAATCAAACCCTGTACCTCATGCTTGTGAAGTAAACACCTAAACTATTATGCCAACCCAAAAAGGCAATTACATCAGTGTCTAAAGTTTTAAAGTTTTGCTTACAGAAAGTTCTTTTCTTGTGCACTTTAGGTTTTGCAACAGTCTACATGCTAAGATATTCTGTTGATGGAATAATTCCTCCATAAAAGGCTTTGTTATGAAATGCATTTGTAGCAAGGTTTTTTTTTCAGCTGCTCACAGTAGGAACATTACCAACAATTTATTTTAATTCCTGGGTAATCTACAGTTTTCTTGCAGGTAACTTCTTGAATGTTTGGGCAAATTTATAGTTCATTAATATTTTATTTCTGCATTCATTATGTTCACAGAACAGATGTTTTTTTCCCCAAATAAAACTGTAAGGTACAGGGACTGATTCAAATATTTAGATCATTCCTCTATTGCAAAGTGATATAATAAAAATCAGCAGAATGATATCATTAGAGTATGAATTCTGCACACCTCAAAATGCAGTTGTATAGAGCTTTCCAGGTGACTCTGGTTTCCTTCATATAAAACAGAAGCATTTTTGTTTCATTTATGCATTTTGGAAAACGGCAGCATGGAACTTAGCAAGCCCGATAGCCTATATTACATTTATAATAACAAAATGTTAAAAAAAATTTAATTCAGTTCAGTCTTCCTTCATTTCAGTACCCTACACCTTTTTACATAATGCATTTCTACATATTATTATGTTAGTTATGATAATCTTGCATTGTTATATTTTATATCTTAAAATGCATTACAATTGTTTGGTTTTGGTAACTGAGTCCTAACATCATACAAACACACACACACACACACGCACATGCACACACACACGCACACGCACACCTTAGCTTAACATCTGTTTAACATTTTTTTCTTTATTTCCAATGTACAGCACCTAAACATTATTCTAAGTAACTTCACTTCATTATTCAAGAAGTGGAGGGTTTTATTGATGGCTTTACTTAAATTCAGTTAATGAGTTTCTTTAAAATACTTTTCTTGCTATATAGGTGCAACTTTCTAATTGTTTCTGTTTAAGTCTATTTTGACATGAGATAAGTATATTCCTAGTATGGAAGGTCATTTCAGTCTCAAGTCAGATTAATGGCATTATAATTTACCTCAGTTTATGTCTTGTAATACATACAAAGATATATTGATTATTTACATCACTTTGTGTATGGATGACGCATAACACTTTTCTTACATTCACTTGTCAAGACATCAGTAAAATTCAAATGCCCTTGTAAGAACCTTGAGCCTAAATCAAAGAATGCATCTTACTTAGTATTGTTAGACACAAAAGTGAATTCCTAATCAATGTTTACTTAGTCCTGTTACAGATCTTTTCAAAGCAAGCTTGAATACTGTCTAATGCATCTTCTCTGGTTGTATCTTTCCCCCAAGCTGCGTATTTTGTCAGAGTGTTTGTTTAACATAGCTTAGATATGGTTTTCTTTCCTATTACTAGTTATTTATTCGCTTTAATGCAGCTTAGTTTTAGATAGTAATATATCCGTGGTTACCTGTCACTTTATTGGATTATGTGTTATTTCACCATAACTTGTTTTATCAAAATGCCAGTGTTATGTAAACTATGAATTAAGTTGGTTTCTTTTCTGCTAATACTTGTTTTTATCTAATCAATAGGCAAGCTGATGCCTCTCTTAACACTTATCATTAAGATACCAGCTGAAAGATGTATTGTTAATATAGCAATTAAAATCAACAAAACACATCTTGAGAAGTCAGAACTAATTGCTAAAGGAAATCATTTTTTTTTACATTTTCCTAACCACATTTATGATTTCATGTATAGCACGAGTAAATATAATCTTAGCAAGTGATTGCAGTCCAGATATTCAAACAAATAAAGCATCCTTTCTGTTTAGCCACAAGGACTGCCTATACTGGCATCCCCTTCTGCTTTGCTATTCTTGTCAGTTCCCTTAGCCTATTCCATGTAACTCCAAGGTCAGGGCAAAGACAAGCAATATTAAGGCAGATAACAGTTGATAGAAAATGTACAAAAAAGTCTGACAAAATAAATAATCTGTTTGTAGTGATAATGGGAATGTCAGTGAAACAAGCAGCAGCCTGTGTAAAGGATCTCTTTGTATTTGTCATTGATTCCTTGGAAGCAAATGAGTCTAATACACCAGTGTGATAAGATTAAAGTAGACTATATGAAATGCATAATGAGGCATTGGGTGCATGCAGTTTCTTTGAAAAGGCATGGCAAAACCATACCAGCTTCAGTGGAAAGGCACTGATAAAAGATTACTTAGCAGCTTAGAAAAATCTCTGTTGTGTGTACTTTTTATTTTTGTTAAAAAGTGCAAGCAGTGTGAAAAATAACCTTTTTATAAAATCTGTTGCAAGTATGTATGAGTTAAGGGAAAAGCTTGATTACATTTCCTTTTTTTCTCTACTGGAACATACCCCATTCTGTCAACATGCTTATAAACTGGCAGTGTATGACAGTAATTAAATGTCAAGAAGAAACGGTTCAGAATATTGTATATACAGAATGATGTAAACCTGTGTACAGAAAGCAAACACAGTATCTTGAAACCATTTTACAGTAAAGGAATGCACTATGTGCCTCAAAGAAAAAACAGACGAATATAAAGAATAACTCATAGCACTGATTCGTAATCCATTCTGTAATACAAGGATGTTAGAAAGAGTTATTTGTCTGACACTGAAAGTTCTCAGTATCTCAAAAATAGACCATAACAGTACTTTTTAACAGAATGAATCAGACTGTATCAGTTTAAAGTATTTTTCTTCATTATAGAAATGTGACTATACATTTTGTATAATGCAAGTTAATAAGTTCACAACTCCAATCCTATCACAAACATAAATTCCCAATGATTATATATATCCATCTTGAAAAGGAGAATGACTTCCAGTCAGCTACAGTGTCTGTCCTTGTTATGGGAAGATAGAACATAATAAATACTTTTGTAAATCACTTACAAAGAAACGTTCATTTACGAAACAGAACAAAATGTATCCTGCGGTTATTTATAGCATGCTCTGATGTGAACAGAAGAGTGAAATGCACTGCAAAGCCATATCCTCGAATTTTCTATTTATTGTGTTGACTGTTTCAGATTCTATTGATGGCTGGAAGAGAGGCATGCTGAGGGATAGCATAATATGAAGAAAGAAAATTGCATCTACTTGAAAGGATTTTGTTACAATATGAAGGGATGAATAATGCTAATGTTTCCTGAAAGCAGTCTGAAGATTAGAGTTCAGGTTGATATATGGCCTTGAGGTCTGCCAAACCAAGTGTTCCTTCATCTTAATAAAAGCTGGCATTACCAGCAATATTACACAAGTTACTACTGCATTGATCTTAGAAGATAGGTATTAAGGGTGGGCTCTACAGGACAATATACAAACACTAAAGGGCATTCTGCTACTAACTGTTGTCAAGCCTTATTCAAAAATCTACAAGGAAGTCAGTACTGAAAATAAAAGTGTTTATTCTGTAATAATTTACAAGCATATATTGCGGAAAACAGAAACTAACATACTTAGTAGAAAAAGAAGCAATTTTCATAAGCACTATACACATATACTGTAAAATCAGTAGTCATTCATACACACTAGATCAAGTTAAGTAATAAACAAAGAGCTACAAAATAATAAAATTGTACTAGGATTTTATTTTCATTTTTCATTTATTGACTGTCAAGTGAACATATCCACAAACCTTTTTCAGCCACACCTTAGTGTATTAAGTATGGACAGTTTGTTGCAGCCAGTAAGCCAGCACAGTTTTGAGAAGTGGGTATAAACTGGAGTACCTGACAAAAAACAATAAGAAGAGAACATGCAACCTTTACATTGGCACTAGCTGTAAGTCAGAAGTGAACCCCAGACTGGGTGGCCAGGTGGTAGGAATATTTAGAAAAAGGACTTTTTAATTCTTCATTACATATTTGATTTAATGTTTTGCAAAAGAAAGAGTAATGAACTGAGATTTGTAATGCAAAAATATGTAAGAGTCACTGGATTTACAAAATTATTAATTTTTAAAATTTTTCTGCTCTATTTTCAATGGAATTTGACAACAGTGAGCTCAACGTTTTGTCTACACTGAAGATGCATGGCAAAACTAGAGCCACAAACAAAGCAATTGCACCACACTGGCAGATGTAAGACAAACTAGCCACATATAGGGTTTCCTTAAGAAAATGGATCATCAATAAAGAAAGTTAAATGTCAAATCCATCAGTTCAGCCGAGCACTACTAAGAATGAATACTTTGTTCTATAATAGTGAGATAATGTGGTCATTTGTTTTTGGAGATTTAATGTACCCACATTTTGCATTCTCCTCTGAATGGACCACTGTGGCATGCAGTAATATCATGGGAGTGAACATTCATTGTTACATTCATTGTATTCAGCACTTCCAGTAGAGTGATCTATCACAGTCATAGTGTCTTATTCTTATGTTTAGTAACAGTCGTACTGCAGTATGTCTACCCTCATCTTTCACCAAGGCACTAAAGCCACCCAAGATGAAGAATACATGTTCAGGTCAGAGATGTTGCACAAACTTTTGCAGAGCGGAGTTGGTTTCTTAACCTACACATCATGCATTGGTAATACTGAGGAGGCAGAGTCAGAGCTGTTTCTGAATGTTCTATTCCAAGGCAAATAACTTTTTATTAAGTAATAAAATTCAGTGGCCCTCCAAACCTCTAGAACACAGCAGCCTATGCTGAATTGTTCTCAGAAACTCTGAACAATCATGTTAATGGCTGCAGACAGGCTGCTGTACCAACCAGAAGTAAGCCAAGGACTAGCCCCAAAAACAAACCACCCTGATGGCATTCCAAATTAAACAGGATATACAACAAAAGGAAAAAAATATGGCAAAAATCAGGAAGAGTAATTTCCATGTAGAAAAAAACTCTCTCATCATACAAAATAGGCAACAAAGAAGGCTAATTATGTCAAGCAAAGGCAAGTCTGAGGTTAAGATAACCTCCTAGATGAAAGATAACTAGAAGGCCTTCTACATCTATGCCAGACACCTCAAGAGCAGTACACAGCAATGTGCTGAACTGGTGATTAATATTACCACATTCACTGACCCTAGTTATATAGTGAAACTGTTAGCAGACAAATTCAATTCCAGCTTTACCCCCCTCTCAACCTCAACCATCCCCCTAAAACCCCACCAACTATATCTAGGGAGCATGTACTGGCTGTACTCACTAAAGCCAGGAAGATAGCCACAATGGGCCAAAACAAAATCCCAGGATGCCTCCTGAATAGTCTAAAATATGACTTATGACTATGACTGGATTCATTATTTAACTGTAGTCTTAATACAGGATTTGTACAACATGAATGGATAATGGAAGAATGGTTCACACTGCTTACCTTGACCTGGCCAAGGCATTTGGCACAATATCCCACTCAGGTTTTGTTGACAAACTCAGGAGTTTAGGTACAAACTTGTATAATACTCAGTGGATAGCCAGCTGGCTCACAGACAGGACCCAGAAAGTTAGAACTGAGGAAACACCTTTACAAAGAGGCCAGTCACAAGTGCAGTCCCTCAGGGATCAGTCTTTGGACTGCTGCTTTTTGGCATTTACTTCCCTGAAGTTAAGGACAATGTCAGTGGTCTCTGGCTGACTGAATTTGCAGATGACTGCAAATTAGGAGCTGTCATTGAATCCCACACTGACACAAATGTTCTTCAGGAGGGGCTGACAAAGACAAACAACTGATGTTAGAGCCATGGACTAAAACTAAATGCCAAGAAATGCGTAATAGTATCCTTTGGGAAGTTATCCACCCCTGATAACTATCATATCGACAACACACCCCTTAGAGTTGACCCAGTAGTCAGGGACTTAGGGACACACATCGATAGTAATCTAGCCTTTGATCATAATCATGTGTTGACAGTAGTGAGGAAATCATTTATGTTGCGCAACTTATAAACAAAGGTGTGGCATCTAAGTGCAAGGAAATCATTGTTCCACTGTATTCAGCATTCTATCATTGAGTACAATGCCCCCTTTGATATGAACCTAACCAGGTATATCCAACAATTAGAATGTCCACAGGGGTTCCTCACTAAAACAATACAGGGTGTAAGCAGAATGTCCTATGCAGACCACCTCAAGGCCCTATCCCTGTATTCAGTCTCCTACAGGCTTTTAAGGGGAGCTCTTTGCCTGGCATACAGGGCATTGTCAGACCCCACTCTGATGGACCTCCTGCATATTCACAAAACAAACAGTACCAGAATTACCCATTCTAAAGACTTAAACCTTGCCTGTGATATAAATAGGACCTGCTGGAGAGACAAGTATATACCCTGTCTATGGAACAGGCTCCCCGTCCATGTGAAGCTGAGTTCCTTCCTAACCTAATTCAAATGTAACTTGGCCAATTGGATGTGGGACAGGAAATTCATCCCTAGTTTGGCACCTATGTCTCTAATGGACACAGGCAACCTATAAATGGTTCATCTCCCAGGCTCCTGCTTGTAAATGTTTCATCTTCCAAACCCCTGCTTACACTTATCATAGGTTCATAGGTGTGTTCTAGGCTAATGGCGCTGGAGCCTTTACAAGCCTAGCCCATAGGATTATCCTGGCATCATGCCACCCGACCTAAGTTCTCAGTGCCTCTGTCGAGTAGAGCCACTGGAGTGATCCCCAGGTGAATTTTCTATTTCCCATCCACTCATCAAGATTTCTGTTGAAGAGGGCCAGTGAGCTGCTCTGTTTGACATGTATGGGAAGTCTATTCCATAGCATGGGCAGTCTCTGTGTTATGAACCTGTCCCTCCAGCACTTGCTGTTGATTGTGGTAATGAGGTTGAGGTCTCTGGAGCGTGTAGTTTGGAGGGATTGTGATTTCTTTAGATGTAGCATTTCTAATAGAGCTGGGTCAGACATGGCTTTGTAAGTCAAGCAGAGATAGCCTCGAAGTAGATGATATGAGACAGAGAATAGTTGAAGTTTTCTGAGTCTGTCCATGTAGGACAAGTGTTTAAGACCTAGGATCCTCTTTGTGAGGTACTTTTGTGGCCTCTCCAGTTGTTGCAGGTGTCTAGTGAGGTACATGCCTAAGGGGCATTGTAATTGATGAGAATGAGGGAAGAGTAGAGGGAGACAAGGACCTCTTTCTTCCTGGATACAAAACCCTTAGTAATGAGATGTGCCACATAGAAGGACTTTCTGACCACAGTGGCAATGTGGTGGTCAAAAGAGAGGTTGCTGTCAACCTGTGTTCCCAGATCTCTCATAATGTCTTCTGTGTTCAGTGGACTACCATCAATGTGGTAATTCATGGGAACCGGGTTTTTACCAAAGGGGATGGCGACACATTTTTTGGCATTAAGCTTAAGGCCATGGTTCTGACACCAGTCGTTGGTCTCAGTGAGACCTTTCTGTAGGATGTCAGCATCACTTGGGAAGTTAATAATAGCTCCCAACTTACAATTGTCTGTGAACTTTGTCAGCCAGAGTCCCTTTGTGTTCCCCTGGACTTCAGAGAAGTAGATACCAAACAAGAGAGGACCCAGGACTGAACCCTGTGGGACTACACTCATGACTGGTTAGCAGTCTGACTTGGAGTCAGCTACTTTCACACTGTGGGTTCTATCTATGAGCCAGCTTGCAACCCACCTGGTGATATAGGGGTTGATGCCTAGCTTAGTGAGGTTTTCTATGATTCCTGAGTGGGGAATGGTATCAAAGGCCTTGACCAGATCAAGGTAGGCTGTATGAACTACCTTGCCTTCATCCACAGCTCTGGTGACTGATTCAAAGAAGTCAACCAAGTTGAGCAGGCATGATCTACCTTTCACAAAACCAAACTGTGTGGAATTCAGAGTTTGGAGATTCCCTATATCCTTGTTTATTAGGTCCATCACGATCCGTTCCATAGCTTTGCATATCAGACTCATCAGGATTATGGGCGATAGTTCCCAGAGTCTGTAGTCACTACTTCTTTGTGGAGAGGGATGACTGTAGCAGTGTGCCATTCGGTAGGGACAAAGCCTGAGATGAGGCTGTGATTGAACAGGGCACATAGGTGAGGTGCCAGTTCACTCTGTAGTTCATGTAGAACACAGCCAGGGATATTGTCAGATCCCATAGAAGCTGTATTCTTGACCTTGGACAGTGCTGTTTTAACCTGTGCAGCAGTAATACTGGGTGCCTGACAATCTACTGGTATTGCGATTGGTCCTTTGGGGGGGAGAGAAGGATAAAGTTGGCACTGAATCTGTTGGCCAGTATATTGGCAATATCTGTTTGCTCGGTATAGGAGGTAACATTGTGCAGTAGCTCAGAGCAAATGTAGGTATTGCTGTGGAGATTCTTTACACAACTATAGAAGGCCTTGTGGTTGTCTTACTGTCTGCTGCAATTCTGTTTTCTTAGCTAGCTTTAGAGGATTTGATGAGGGATCTCAATTTTTTGTTGAGGGTAAGGGAGTTTTCCAGTCTTGGGACTTCACCTTATTCCACATCAGTTTCCTCCTTCTGTTGTAGAGTTTGTTTATGGCAGGGGACCACAGGATTGGCTTCCTTTTTTTGGAGGAGAGCATTTTGGTTCTATTGTGTATGGCAAGATCCATGCATTTGTGTATGTGTTCGTACAGTGCACTGGTGTATGATCAGTGGTCATGCAACTATTCTCCATTTGCATGGGTGGCGTGAAGTTAGCCATCTCTGTTTTTAGGAGCCCAAATTTAGCTTTGGAGAAGTTTTTCATGGTGGTTACCTTTGTGGGGGGTGGGGTGGGAGGGATGTGGATTTCCAAGGTGATTAGTTTGTGGTTGGCTCTAACCAGGGAGGAGTTGACTACTGGTGTAGAGCAATGGTCGTCCATGTTAGTAATGACCAGGTCAAGGATGTTACTAACTCTAGAGGGGGTAAGAACGAGTTGGTCCAGGGCATTGGAATTAATGAATTCCGGGAAATGTTGGGGAAGTGTATTGGTACATTAATAATTTTCACAGTTAATGTTGGGGTAGTTGAAGTTGCCCTGTATGAGAGTGTTAGGTTGGACCTTAATATTCACCAAGGTGCTTAGGAACGTGGAGTGTGAGTCTTGGGACATGGTTGGGGACCTATAGCAGGCTACGACCTGAAACGCTGTCTTACCCAATATTAGCTGCACCTGAAGTATCTCTAATGCGTTATGTTGGGCCGCCAGTCTGGAGGTGTGTGTATCCTTTATGAATATGGAAATACCACCGCCTTGTGTATCAGAACTTGTTAGAGATTTGGGATGCATGGCTAGACTTCAAAAGGCCCTTGTGGTCATTAGCCTTGTAAACCCCTATGAACCTATAAACCTATGAATGGAGGACTGTGATGGGCATTCCCCTCCATAAGGAAGAACCTTCAACAGATCTTTGGAAACTATAGACTCATTAGTCTGATTAGTCTAATTTTCAAAGCCATGGAAAGAATTATCATGGAAATTATCAACACAGATGTAGGACACCTCAATTTGGTTTTGTCAAATGAAGGTCATCCATACTGAAACTGGAAGACTTCTTTGAAAAAGTCACTAAGGCAATGGATGTGGGACAAATGGTGCATATTGCCAACCTAGATCTGGCTAAAGCAATTGATACAATACCCCACTTGGGCATTGTCAACAAACTCACAAAACTAGGTATAAACCCCTTTATAACACACTGGATAGCTAGCTGGCTCATTGATAGGACACAGGAGGTTAGATTCAGTAAGGTCATCTCCACAAAGAGGCCAGTCCCCAGTGCAACCCCCCCCCCCCCCAGGCTCTATGCTAGGTCCAGTCCTCCCAAGATAAGAACACCCTTGAAGCAGGCCTAATACAGGCAAATGCTTGGTGCCAAAGCCATGGCTTAAAACTCAGTACCAAGAAATGCATTATAGTATCGTATAGAGAGTGTGCATCCTATGTAACTACATTATCAATAGCACATCCTTAAAAGTTGATTCACTAGTCAGGGATCTGGGAACTCATTTACACAATAGCCTAGTCTTTAGCTAGCATGTGTCCAAGTTAGTAAGAAAATTCCTTCTATATTGCTCATCTTATAAGCAACTGCAAGCCATCTAGGTCCAGAGAGATTGTAGTGCCACTCTTGGATTGCTCCCTGTGCCTGATGGATTATAATTATTTTTCACTCTGATTCTCATCTTTCATTGAGGTGGTTTATTTATGGATTTGTTTTTTCTTACCACTGTACTTGGCTCTCATCAGACCCATCATAGAGTATAATGCTCCCTTCGGTGTGTACCAGATCAGACACATGCTGCAAATGGAATATCCACAAAGGTTCCTTACAAGAAAAATACAAGATGTAAACACAATGTCCTATACTGATCACCTCAAAGTCCTGTCTCTTTACTCGGTGTCCTACAGACTCTTGAGTGGTAATCATTGTCTGACATACAAGGAATCCCTGGACCCTGTTTTGATTAACCCTTTGAACATCCACAAAACAAACAGCATCAAAACTACTAGATTAAAGTAACAAAGATTTGCTTGCAACATAAATAAGACATGTTAGAGAGGCACACATGTTTCTCAATATTCCTGATGCTGCAGGAATTCTTACTTCTGTTATAAAGCATTTCCTACTGCACTTGAGCTGAAAGCCAGTTTGTTTTATATTGGAAGGCTTCTTTTGCACTCTGGTAGGAGCAGAGAGCTAAATTCAATCCATCCAAGGTGGATACTACTGATCAATAACGTATTGAGTTTTTATCTAATTGGCCTGAGGGATTAACTTTATAAACGTCTTTCATCCTGCTCATATAAAAGCCTTACATTTTTGTAAGAGTGTGCTCATTTATTCAGAGCTTCCTTGTGCCTGTCTTGGACACCTGTGATTACAAGACTTGGATTGCTTCTAAAATCATCTGGCCTGCAACACTGATATAAGTATATTTTTTGCACTTTCTGTAGCTGTTTCAGTGATATTTAACCCATCTGTGCTACATTTATTTATTTGATTGAATTTATCACCGTTCTTCAGTCTGCACTTGTTAAAAAACTCCATCTGTTTGTTACTGTACTGCTCTTAGTATGTTTTAACAAAAGTCTGATATTAACTAACATCCTCTGGTACTGCAAAAGCTGTTCTGAGTGAATCTGCCAAAATATTTCTAAGTTTTGCAAAAATTTTTGTATGTTGTGAACATTTCTCAGGGTCAGTGAACTTATTTCCAAGTATTCCAGATATTGCAGGGATTCTTACTTATTTTATAAAGCATTTGTTACTGCACTTGAGCTCAAAGCCAGTTTGTTTCACATTGGAAGGGTTCTTTTTCACTTTAGTGGGAGCAGAGAACTAAATGCAACCCATCTAAGGTGAGAACTACTGGCTGATAGCTTATTGTGTTTTTATCTGGTTGGCCTGAGGGTTTAATTTATAAAAGTCTTTCATCCTGCTCATATAAAAGCCTCATGCAAATGTGGTTCCCTATGCTTGCATAAAAGCAAACCTCTCCAGTTTAAAATCCTCTATAGGAAATGCTCTCCATAGTCTCCCACTGTTCACTGTCCGAAGAGCTGTCAGTTTGTGTAGAGGGTGGTACTACTACAGGTCATCTAATAGTATACTAATATACACTCTCACTTTGACCTTTAAGTGACTCTCTCTTAGTCCTTCCAGTCTAGAGATTGTGCTTTCTTGCCTTACATAGCATAGGCTGGATTCATACTTGATGAATCTAGACTGTTTGGTATCACTGTGCTCTTAGACCAGCCATCTTACATTAAGAAGGCTTCCCTGAACCCTTGTGGCAAAGGTGTGTAGTTCAGGACCCATTCGAGTTGGGAAATGCTGGAGAAAGATTCAGTTTGGGGCTTTCCCATTGGTAGATGTGTTAAAACTGTTCAAATGTGCCTGTATATAAGCTTCACATTTGCATGGGTTTGTGCTCAGTTTACCAGAGCTGTTCAACATTTGGCAACTTTAGCGAGAGGTCTAGAGTACATCTACACTGAATCCAAGGCATCCACTGCAATAAATAAAACTGAAAAACAAGTATATTTTAAGCCAGCAAGGCACTATGTTAACTGTATTTAATTGAACTGCTGCTTCATTTTTGTTGTTTACACCTAAGTTCAGCTAGCCCACTTACTTCCCAAATACCACATTGAGAAAAAATCCTGCCACAATGAATGGGCAGTTTTCCATCATTCCAACTGCCAGCTTGATTGATATGGGCGTCTTGAGGCAATGTAGCAATTGCTTCATGTGGTGAAAGAAGACATGCAGGTAGTTGGTGTGACAAAGAAAGATGCAGAGGACAGGAAGAAATGGAAACAGATGATCCGCTGTGGCGATCCCTAATGGGAACAGTTGAAAGAAAAAGAAGAAGAAGAAGAAAGAAGATACTGACAATCATTTACTCCTAAACCAAACTAACACCCTATGCGAGAGATGCAAATACAATGTGGAATTGGAGTCAATTCCTCACGTAAAAACAAACTAGACATCAAACAGGTTGTTAGCACACACGCTTTACCTCTCATACAAAATAAGGTCACGACACATAAACCCACATACATGGAGGTACTCACTATAAGCCTACCAAAAGAACAGAGACCTCCCAAACAAACACCACCCACACTCACCACTAAGCCTAAAACCACTACACATATCAATACACACATCTGTGTCTCAACAAATAAGCCCCCTAAGGCAAAACACATCAATTCTGTTGGTGATAGGTGACTCCATAGTGAAAAACACAGATGTTCCCCTTACCAGAACAAGGAGGAGGTCATGGTCAGCTGCCTATCAGGTACCAGGCTCTGACAAATTGTGCATGCACTCAAGTCACTCAACAACAACTACCGTTATGCCTCTGTCATAGTCCGTGTTGGAGTGAATGTCTTGAAACATACCGCTATGGACTATATGAATAGAGACATGACTGAAATCTCTGATTATGTGTCCCAGACAGGTATGTCCCTAGCTCTAGACAGTACCCTACACTCACCCAGGATGATGGCACAACATAAATAAAAAATGATTGACTTCAGTAACTGTCTCAGCCTCTGGTGCCAGTCCAGGGTGGATGCAGTATCTGTCAGTCTGGGAGGATATGGTTGACAGGGTTTTACTTTACAATCCCAAAATACTGAAATATCGAAATTCAGTATTCCGAGACTGTAAAGCCAAAAATTGAAATATCCAAAACCTCAAAAGCGGGAAATTCAAATTCGCGACTAACCACATACACACTGCACACACAAACAAGCACATATACACCTTACTCCCTACACTATAAGCCGACAAAACACACACAAACATAACAAAACCACAACCGTTGACCCTAGATATAAGCAGGGGGTCAAGCCCCTCTGCACCCTCCATGTGGGGGGCTGCGTCCCACAATCCCCTACTTATATATACTAACTCCAAGGTCGCACTAAAAACACAAATACACAAAAACCACCACTACTCATGCTACACTCCCCTTGCACAAACACACAACACATACGTACAAAAAACACCACTTGCAACACATACACACTCACAATCTTGCCTACCTACCCCAACCCACAGCTCAAACCTCCAAACACACTCGCACACACTAAAATCCCTACCCACAACCCCTAATAAACATTGCTTACCCGAATTTCCAGCTACAGCCACACCGTGGGTTTGACATTTCCACATTCATCATTTCCACCCTTGGTATTCTGCACTTTCGCACAAGTGCAGTTTCGACACTTCAGTCTCGAGCTACTGAAGTTCGATATTTCAATAGCTCAAGGTTCTGAAGTGAAACTGGTAGACAGACCTCACTGCTTTGCTATAGATGCTCAGCACCTGCTCCCCCTAGGCTTTTGGATACTGCCAAAGACCCTTGCATCCTCCATAGTGGCTTTTTTTAGGTAATGTTAAAACAACAGATTTTCCAACTTAACAAAATCTAATCAAAACAAACTCAAGATCATGCTGCTTAATGCTAGAAGTTTAAACATGAAACTGCACTCCCTGAAAGCACTCCTCACCTTGGAGCATACTGATGCCTGTAGAGTTACCGAGACATGGTTCAAGGCCACTAAGAGGCCCCTAGCCATGCAATGTTGCAATGCCTTCCACATGTTCAGCCCTCAAAATGAGTGTGAAGGAACCAAAGGTCCAATTAAATATTGGGAAAGTACCATACCGCATCATTGCTAGCTATAGATCCCCTACCCTGAGCCGGGATAAGCACACTGCCTACCTGAGTTTACTGGAATCCTTCACTGTACAGCCCGACACCTTAGTCATGGGAAATTTCAACTGTCCTTCCATAGACAGGGGGACATACATGAGCAAAAACACGCTCAAGCAGATGTCCATGGACTTTGTTAACACAAAACAGATAGTCTGCACCCCCACTAGGGGCTGTAGTGTTCTTGACATAGTACTCACTAACATGGGGGAGTCACTGTACTTCCCCACATGTGATGTCTTCCCTGGTTAGGTCAGACCACAAATCAGTCTTGTTTGAAGTAACTGGTGGAACTGACACCCTCACAGGGACAAAAATTATAAAAAACTTCACCAAAGCTAACTACAGCCTACTAAGCGATGGTATAAAAAGCTTCATGCCACCTGCAATCACAGTGCAGAAATGTATGCAAATGCTCTGTACAAACACTTAAGCGACTGCATAAACTCTGTTGTACCTAAGCCGATCAAAACCAAGTCTTCCTGTAAAAACAAGCTACTGTGGTGGACTTCAAGTATAAACAGATTATATAACAAGAGGAAGAAACTGTTGCCCAAAAGCTAGAGGGATATCACTCTGCAGAGGAAGAGTTCCCTCCTCAGCGTAAACAAAAAAAATTAGAAATCTTGTAAAGTCTTCTAAAGCAAATTGCAAAACTAAAATCATATCTCTAGTCACAGATAATCATAAGGCATTCTTCAACTATGTCCGAAGTATAAATTGGATTACCCGGCTATGTGATGAACTAGTTGTAGATAGGATCACTCACACTACACTGGAAGATATCACCAACCCGCTAGCTGACAGACTCAGAGCAAAGTTCATTACCCTATCCCAGCCTACCACATCCCAAAGCATACCTGACACCAGTCCTCTGCCTAGTATCTCTAAAGAACAGGTCATCTCTGTGCTCGTCAAGACCATAAACATGGCCTCAATGGGACCCGACAATATCCTGAATTGTTTACTAAACAATCTAAAACAAGACCTAGCAGACCCACTTGGCATTGTCTTTAATCATAGCTTATGAAATGGCTGCGTTCCTGCAGAATGAAAAACAGCAACAGTAATCCCCCTGCACAAACAGGGGCCATCAACTGACTCTGGGAACTACAGACCCATATGTTTTTTTCTCTCAATGATATTACTAAGAAACTCAGTACAGAAAACAGCAGTATTGCTGTTTTCTACTGCTTACCCAAAACACATAAGGGTCTTAGCAATTTAACTGGGAGACCTGTTGTTTCTGCTGAGAAATATTTTTTAAACTCTATTAGTATTTTTTTACATGAATTAATTTTTAATTAATTAGTTTTGAGCTTACCGTCATATGTGAGAGATAGTCAACATTTTTTGACTAAAATACAGGGTTTTAAGTGGAATAGTTCTATGTTCTGGTTATGCATGGATGTAAAGAGTTTATATACGAACATCAGACACGAGGTTGGTATCCAGGCCCTTTTTTATTTTTTAGGAGATTCCCCTATGCCCCATTTTTTGATTGATTTGGTTGTGTTTTGTCTAAAGAATAATATTTTTGTTTTTAATGGGGAAGTTTTTCATCAATTACAGGGGACTGCCATGGGGGTGGCATTCGCCCCAATGTATGCTTACTTGGTTATGGGCAAGTTTGAATTTGACAATATATATCGCCATAAATTCTATATGTCTCAAGTTGTGCTATATTTGAGACTCATAGATGATCTTATTTTCTTGTGTGACGGCCCTACTGAGGCTGCATCTTAGTTTGTGGAAGATCTACAAGTTAACAATATGATCCTACAATTTGATGGTATTCAGTTGGGTATGGAGGTGAATTTTCTGGATATTAAACTTAGCCAGCTGAATATGGGGTTGCATAGGAAATCTGAACAGAGAAATCAATTTTTATATGGAAATAGCTGCCATCCAACACATTTAATGACAGTATTGCCCTATAATGAATTTCTCAGGATACATAGACTTTGTAGTAAGGATGAAGTCTTTAACAATGAGATTTTGGAATCTGAAAAAAATGTTTTTGGATAGGGGATATAATGTAGTTAGTTGTGGAAGCGAAAGCTAAAGTAATGGATTTAAGATGGTCAAACATCCATGCCAATGGAAGGGTCTGGAATACCAGTAATAACAGCAACAATAATAATAATAATAATGTCCTTCCTGGATGCCCTGACAACATTAGAGTAAATAAAGATATGAATAGAGTAACTTCTAAGGAAAGTTATTTTGTTACCACCTTTAATGTTATTAGTGACAAAATTGTGAATACTGTTCAACAGTTTTGGCCTATGTAAGGACAAAGATTTGAATTTGTTGATGCCTAAAAAACTTCAGGTCTCATATAAGAGGGCTAGAAGTTTAGGGGACATGGTAGTACATAACAAGTTTGAACGTCCTACTGTGGGACTTAGTACATAAATATCAATTTTTAAAGGTACGGTACCCTGTAAAAAATGCTCTGTATGTAAAAGTGTAGTTAATTGTTTTAAATATATTAATGGGCATTATTTTGCTACGAGGAATAATTTTAATTGTAATACTCATAGGGTTGTATATGCTTTAAAGTGTAGCTGCAATAAGTTCTACATTGGGAAAACCAGTAGAAACTTCAAAGTACACTTCCAAGAACACTTAAGACATATTAAAAATGCTAAAATGGATAGCCCATTGAGTAGTCACTTTTTTGAGTTTCATAACTCAAATCCAGATTATATTTGTGGATGCATCTTAGAGAAAGTGGAGGTATCCTTGGGTGAAAATATTAGTTTAAATAATAAGCTTCAAAGGAAGGAAACTTTGTATATTTTAAAATTCAATACCCTAGAACCATCAGGGTTAAATAAAGAATGTGATTGGAAATACGTGATCTAATCAACAGTGGGTGTGACTTGTTAATTTTATGTATACTTAAATGCAATTTTTGGTATTGTTTTTTATTCTTTGAAGGCTGAAGAGCCGAGGTGCTAAGTGCAATAACATTTTTTATTTTGGCTTTGGTCGTTGCCTTTTGTTGTATTTCTCCATATGTCTAACCAGCCTCATCTGCAAGGCCATGGAAAGAGTTATCAACAAGGACATAGGCAACCTCCAAATGCTTGACCCATCCAGTTTGGCTTTGTTAAGAGTAGATCATGCTTATTAAACCTGATAGACTTCTTTGAGAATGTCACCAAAGCCAAGGACAAAGGTAAGACAGTGCACATAGCCTGTCTTGCCCTTGCCAAGGCTTTTGACACAATTCCCTGCTCTGGCATAATTGAGAAACTCTCACAGATAGGGATCAACCCTTAGAACACACTCTGTCAAAACTGGTCACTCCACCTCCACCAGAAGACCCGTCACCAGTGGAGTACCTCAGGGGTCTGTGCTGGGCCACTTACTGTTTGGCATCTATTTCTCAGAAGTCCAGGCCAAAGTAAACAGCCTTTGGTTCACCAAGTTCACTGATGACTGCAAAGTAGGAGCAATCACTGAGTCCTCCAATGATGTCAACATATTACAAGAAGAGCTAACACAAACAAATGATTGGTGCCAAAGCCATGGTCTAAAAGTAAATGGAAATAAATGCATTATTATTCCCTTTGGCAAAACAGAATTCCCTACAAACTACAATATTGACAGCACCCCCCTCAAGTTCCAATCCAGTAGTGCGGGACTTGGGAATGCAGTTTGCTAGAAATTTGAACTTTGACCACCAAGTTTCCACAGTGGTAAGGAAAGCCTCATACATAGTGCACCTCCTAAGCAAGGGCATAGAATCCAGGTCAAGGGATGTTATAACCACACTATACTCAACTCTCATCAGACCACTAATAGAGTATAATGCACCCTTTTATTCCCCAAATACCTTCCGCAGCTGGAGATACCTCAGAGTTTTCTCACTAAGAAAATCCAAAGCATGACCTACATGGACAGGCTGAAAGCCCTGTCACTTTACTCTGCATGTTACAGGCCACTGACAGGTGACTTGTGCCTGGCCTATAGGGCAATCTTCTACCCTGCCCTATTGAAAATGCTGCCCATCTACAAGTCAAATGTCTCAAGAGTCACTTACTCTAGGATCCCAACCTAGCTTCTGACATTAACAGATCATACTAGAGAGGCAGATATGTCTCCCAGAGACTGCTGGTCCTCTGGAATAGACTGCCTATTCATGTAAAACAGAGCTCCTCACTGACTGTGTTCAAACATAACCTAGATAATTGTATGGGAGACCACAAATTCGCCCCTGGGGTGGCAACCATGTCCCTCATGGATAGGGGTAGCCGGTGTTGATCACAGACTCACTCTGTCCTTAAATTCATTTTGCAAACTACCCAAGAAACAACAAATGGGGACACTTGGGATTAACATGGCAAGGCTTATAAAGACTCTAGGGCCGCTAGCCTAGTAACATCCTATGAACCTATCAACCTATGTATTCTCATTCTCTGGAACAGGATCCCCATCCATGTGAAACAGAGTTCATCCCTATCCCTATTTAAGAACAACATTGACCAATGGATGTGTGTTTGGAAATTTACCCCGGTCTGGCTCCTATGTCTCTGAGAGGCAGGGGCAGTCACTAATTTTCCACCTATATAAATCAAATTTGTGGGTCACATTTCGGTTGCATGGGTAAGCTTATAAGGTCCGTAGTATTCACTAGCCTAGTATACATCTATGAACCTATGAACCTAAGGCACTGTCATCCAGAATGTAGGTATCTTTGCCCAGTATTGTCCTTTTGGCTAAACAAACTAGGTGCTATAGTAGACTGGGACTTTTGTGCTGGAAAATGCATAAAATGCCCCCCCCCCCAAAATGTAAAAGTTCATGCCCTAAACTGTGGCAATCTTTGCCTCCTAATCTTACAGAAATCAGAGACGACAAGCAGTTCATACCTCAGTTCAAACAATACCAAATGTAACAATATAAGTACAAATGTCAGAACACAGGCCATGTCACCTAACTGTCATGGTTGCATTATTACAATCATCCCAAAAAACTTATTACAGTAAACTCTCAGTTAAGCAAAACTCAAGCGCTAACACTTTCAAGCAACAGGCAAGAAAAAAAATTGAAGAAATATAGTACAATTTTCATGTGTTGCACTTTCTGACCCCCGCCCATAGCTATAGCTTATGTTTTTAGAGTTTTAGAGTTTTAAAAAGGAAGATAGGAATAAATTCCCTCTCTCAGCAACCTGAGAACATGTCAAACCAAGTAAATAGTATAGGGTGACACATTAGTCAGACCTAATTTTATTAGTAACTCTCAAGCAACCAGAAACTAAAGCTATCCATCATCTACCAATCCTCATGGGTGCTGGTTATTTGAGAGTTTACTGTAATCTCGTAACTCCTCCATCATGTAAACATTGGGCAACACTTCCTTATCTGCCTTTACCATTCCGTACTATATAATCTAATATCCACTTCTGTTATATGCTCTTCTATTGCATCTCTTAAAATTTTACAATTTCTCTTCATTGCTAAATTACTTTGTCTGTCCTTTTGGATGGACCTCATTTATTGCATATATAACACCTGTATTATACACTGAATACTTTTAAACTGTCTGCTTTTTAAACCTTATTGTAAACATGTATTTTTACATCTGTGTTATGTTATGTCATTAAACTGTACAATTTAGTTATATCATTAATTGTTCTTTGGTGTTGGTGATATATTTGTAATCTGGGCTAAGACTTCAAATGATCAGATTGATCAGTGCTAAATCCCAGTAAACAAAATTCAGTGGAGGCCTGGGGAGAAAAGCTCCAAAAGTAACAAATACATACAATAGAGAAACAAATACAGCCAAGTGAGACGCAAATACATACAAGATGGTGGTTTCAGATTCAATAACTTGAGCGACAGTAATTTACATAAAATAAATGGTTGTTTACATTTAGTGGATATACCCAAATGATTATGTGCAGTTAACTTAAACTGATTAAAACAGGCACAGCGGAAAACCATAAAAGCCAGCAAGAAAAGTGAACAAACACTGTCACACCAATATGAAATAAAATGAAGAAAAAACCTTTAATGTGAGCGCTTTTGGCAAGCACATTAACTTGCCTTCTTCAAATATTTATATCATAATTTATGGCTTATTTTATGATGAGTGGCGAGGCTACTTTAAAAATTTCTTGCTTGTTAAGTAGGCTGACTCATTAACTTACTCAGCTTAATAGTATATAAGGAGAACCAAAAGTGTTTTACATGTTGAGCATGTAGCCCAGGCCGGTATGACCCTGACCTTCAGTGGCATCTTACCCTCACCAAGAATGATGCCACAATATGAAGACAAGATGATCAATTTCAACAAATGGCTTAAGTACTGGTGTCATTCAAAGGGGATCCAATGCCTGTCAGCTTGAGATGATATGCTCGACAAGCCACGATGCTTCACTAGGGACAGCTTGCACCTGTCACCGCTGGGCTTTCGGATATTGGCAAAGGCTCTTGCTACCCCCATAGTGCCTTTTTTAGGCAAGGCTCAAAAGACAAACCCACCTCCATAGGTATCACTAGGAATAAGAAACTAAGAGTAATGCTACTCAACGCCAGAAGTCTAAACCTCAAGATGCACGCACTCGAAACTCTCCTTAGCATGGAGAACATCGATATCTGTGCAGTAACAGAAACCTGGTTCAGGGCTCCCGAGAGCACCCCAGCACTACCAGATTATACCTCATACCATGCTTTTCGGCCCCAAAACTTGGACCGAACCACAAAAGGAGAGGGAGTATCGATATTCATCAAAGATACCCACACCTCCAGGTTGGTGGCAAAGCACGAAGCATCAAAGACTATCCATGTGCAACTAACAGTGAGTAAAACTGCCTTCCAGTTTATAGCCTGCTACAGACCACCCTCCCAAACCCAGGAACCCCACTCGGCCTTCCTGAGAACACTGGAAAATATGAAGGTCTCTCCAAACACCATTATATTGGGCGACTTCAACTACCCAAACATAGACTGGGAGCATTACTCTAGCTCTAACACCATAGCCCAAAGGTTCCTAGAATTTATAAACTCAAATGCTATGGAACAACTTGTTACCACTCCCACAAGAGGGGAAAACATACTGGACCTGATCATCACCAACATGGGGACTCTATGCTCCAGACCAGAAGTGTATCCCTCACTGGTAAGATCAGACCATAAACTAATCTCACTGGATATTCACATGCCGACCCCAACCCCTGCCCAGAAAACCACAGTGAAAAACTTCTCTAAAGCAAATTTCACACTCCTCAAAACCGAGGTGGAATCCTTCAAAGCCCCCGGGCCTGTGGAAAATATGGCCCAGACTGCAGAATCCTTTATAAATGCATTCTATGAACACCTTCAGGAATGCATGGATCATGCGATCCCAAATAAAACCAAGACCCAATCCTCCAAAGGCAGACGTCCTGTCTGGTGGACCCCAGCCATAAACAAACTATACAATAGAAGGAGGAAGCTACTAAATGACAGAGCAAAATCCCAAAAAGGAAGGCATCACTGATCAGTATTAGCAAAAAACTACGGGCACTCATAAAATTGTCTAAGGCCAGCTTCGAGAGAAAAATTGCACAGGACACTAAGGATAATTACAAGGCTTTCTTTAGTTATGTTAGGAACCTGGGTGCTAATTCCCAGATATGCTCAGAATTAGTCCAAAATGACAAAAAAAACACTGAACCCACAGACATTGCCAACATCCTAGCTGACAGGTTCAGCACAAACACCCCCCCTCCCCATCAAAAGAGCAAATATCTATCCCAGCAGAGTTCTGCCCCCCTGACATCTCAGATGCTCAGGTAAGAGCCGCCCTCTCCAAAGCAAAAAACACAGCATCAATGGAACCAGACGGTGTCCCGGGCTGCATCCTACATGAACTCCAAGAAGAGCTAAACCCAAACATAAAACTACTGTTCAATCTCAGCCTTACTACAGGATATGTGCCCAAAGAGTGGCGTACAGCAACAGTGGTCCCTCTCCATAAAGGTGGTGCCTCAACGGATCCTGGAAACTATCACCCCATAAGCCTGACTAGCTTGGTCTGCAAAGCTATGGAAAGGATCATCATGGACCTCATAAATAAAGATATTGGGGACCTGCAGACACTGGATCCTACCCAGTTCGGCTTTGTTAAGGACAGGTCCTGCCTCTTAAACCTGGTTGATTTCTTTGAAATAGTCACCAAGGCCATTGACGAGGGGAAGGTCGTCCACACAGCCTACCTGGACCTCGCAAAAGCCTTCGATAAATACCCCACTCAGGCATTATAGATAAGCTCACCAGCTTAAATATAAACCCCTATGTCACTAGATGGATTGCAAACTGGCTCAAGGACAGAACCCACATGGTTAGAATTGCTGGAACCATGTCAGACTCCAAACCAGTTACAAGTGGTGTCCCACAAGGCTCAGTCCTGGGATCTCTCTTGTTCGGTATATATTTCTCGGAGGTACAGGCCAACACAGAAGGACTGTGGCTGACCAAGTTCGCAGATGACTGCAAACTGGGCACCATAATCGACTCTCCAGCCGACACAAGCATCCTCCAAAAGGGCCTCATAGAAACAGACAACTGGTGCCAGAGCCATGGCCTCAAGATAAATGCCAAAAAGTGTATAGTCATCCCTTTGGCAAAACAAAGTGCCCACAAATTACCACATAGGTGGTAATCCATTAAGTACAGAAGAAGTAATTAGGGACCTGGGACCCAAGTTGATAGCAATCTCTCATTTGACAACCACATGGCCAAAGTGGTTAGAAAAACATTTTATATAGCCCACCTAATCATGAAGGGATTCACATCTAGATCAGGGGAGGTCATCATGCCTCTTTACTCATCCCTCATCAGGCCCATAATTGAGTACAATGCCCCTTTTGGGATGTACCTTACCAGACACCTGCAGCAACTGGAAAGACCCCAAAAGTACCTCATCAAGAGGATCAAAGGGCTCAAACACATGCCATATGCTGCCCGGTTAAAGAAACTCCAGCTCTACTCAGTGGCATACTGCCTGTTCAGAGGCAATCTGTGCCTGACGTATAAAGCCATGTCCAACCCAGAATTAATGGACATGCTGCACCTCAGAAAATCCAAATCCCATCGAGTTACGCGCTCGAGAGACTTGAAACTCAGCACTGAAATAAATAGGACATGCTGGAGGGACAGATTCATAACCCAGAGGCTCCCTTCACTCTGGAATAAAATCCCAGTCCAGGTTAGGCAGAGTCCCTCATTGACTCTCTTCAAGAGGAATCTTGATGAGTGGATGGGAGATCGTAGGTTTACCCCGGGTATCACTTCTGTGTCACTGTTAGACAGAGGCACAGTATACTAACCTCGAAAAAGGGCATAGCAAAATAAATTTAAAATGGGTGGCGAAAGCCAAACACATTCTGGCTAGGCTTATAAATGCCCTAGGGCAGATAGCCTAGTATGAACCTATGAACCTATGAACAACTGTTTGTCTGAAGAAGGCAAGTTAATGTGCTTGCCGAAAGTGCTCACATTAAAGGTTTTTTCTTCATTTTATTTCGTATTGGTGTGACAGTATTTGTTCACTTTTCTTGCCGGCATTTATGGTTTTCCGCTGTGCCTGTTTTAATCAGATTATGTGCAGTTAAAGTGAAACTACCATTAGTGGCAGATCATACTAGCAGAGTAAGAGTAATGATAATAGAGTGAAAAGGAGGACTAGGTTATCCAGGGGAGTTGCAGGTGCACAGCCAGGTGTTAGTAAGGTGCATTTTTAGAACTTTTTTTTAAATTCAAGTGTTGAGGAGTTAGTTACTTGTGAGTTCAGTAGATTATTCCAGTGTGTGGAGATGTATTTGGAAAAAAAATATTCACCTACTTAATTGTTAGCTTTGGTGGCATGTAGAAGTAGTTTGTTGCTGGAATGAAGGGGTCTTGAGGAGAAATATGGCTTAATGATATCTTTGAACACAGATTATTTTTCTGATTGATAGAGTATTTTAGGGATGAAGGTAAGTTGATTCAAGAGAAGAAGTTGAGGGAGTTCAAACTACTTGAGCTGCTTAAGTGATGAGCAGTGATTTGACTTGTATGAGGCATTAGTGGCAAACTTGGAGATTTTATTGTAACAGGCTTCGAGTTTGGCTAGATCTGTCTTGCGAAGGTTGGTTAAGATTAGGGAGGAGTACAGGAGAGTTGAGATAATGTAGGTTCTAGCAATGGTGGCTTTTGTGTTATTTGTCAGAAATCTGTTGTTTTGATATAGGAAACCTAGTTTTTTTATGAACTTTTTTAATGGATTGGGCAATGTGAATATCAAATTAAATGTTCTTGTCAATTTCCACTCCTAGTAATATGGTATGTTTTTTTGGGGTGATAATTGTTTTATTTTTAGAGAGGATACTAAAGGTTGTGGATGGGGAGGTGTATCTGGTTGGGTAGAAAAGAAGTTTTATTTTGTTGGGATTTAGGATAAGCTGGGAGCTAGTTAACCAGGATTCAGTGGATAAGATGGAATCTTGAGTAATGGTATGGAGGCCTTTAAGGGAGGAAGCTGAGCAAATCAAGGTAGTGTCATCAGCGTACTGAACCACTGAGGCCTGGGGTGTAGCTGAGTAGAGCTGGTTGGTAAAAAGAGAAAAAAGAAGAGGACTAGTGATGGAGCCTTGGTGAACCCCTAAGGTGAAAAGGAGAAGGGGGTGAAAGATCTTGGGTCAAGCGGAAAGCCTGTTGATGTTCTGCTAGGTAACTTTGGAACCAGGTGATAGTGGGGTGACTGAGGCTAAGGGAAAAGAGGACATAGATGAGTTTGGAGTGGTTGACCATGTCAAAGGCCTTGGACAGGTCCAGGAATATAGCTGAAATGAATTGAACATTGTTTCTTTGCTGGTTAACTGTGTTAGTAAAGGACAGAAGGTTGTGGTGGTACTGTGAATGGGGCAAAAAACATGTTGGATATTAGACAGGAGCTGTTTGCAATGTGATTGTCCATAAGCTGGATGCGTTTGACCCTTTTCAGAATTTCTGAGAGAGGGGATAGAATTGCAATTGGGCAACAGTTTATTAGTTCAGTGGAGTTACTTCCTTTATGTAAGGGTAAGACGTGAGAGGTTTTCCAGATGTTGGGGATGTAAGCTTCCGATAATGACCTGTTTATAAGTAGGGATACAGGGTATGCAATTGCTACTACTGCAATTTGCAGGACGTCAGCAGGGATATTGTCGGCAGCTAAGATAGTGGGCTTTTATTTATTAGTTTTTTGATGGTGTTATTGGAGACTAGGTTTAGTGTAAACTGGTTGTTGCTTTGGGAGGGTGTAAACTGTTGTGGTTTGGGGTAGGAGGGGTATGTTTGGGACTGGTCTGGGTCATTGCAAGTTATTGAATTGATTCTGTGAAGTAAGTATTAAATTGAGTGGCTAAGTGCATGGAGTTGTTGGCTGTTGTTGTGGTGGGAGTGGCTGTTTTTCCAGGATGCAATATATTGTTAACTGCTGCCCAGAATTTTTGAGGGATATTTTCATATTTATTCTGTATGTTGTAATAATAGTTGCTTTTGTCTAATTTTACTAGTTTTTTTGCTTTATTTTGGAGTTCTAAGAAGGTTTGTTTAGTTATATGGGATTTGGTTTTACGATATTGTTCCCAGACTTTATCTTTGGTTCTGAGTAGGGATCTGGATTCTTTACTTAGCCATGGCGTGTATTTTGATTTCACTCTAATGGTTCTAGGGGGGCATGGTAGTTGAGTATGTTTAGGAAGGTGGAGTTAAAGGAGAGACTGGCTTCTTCCAGAGGCAGGTGCTTGAGGGGTTCCAAGGTGCAGCTTTTTAGGGCATCGATAAACCTGTTTGGGTCAAAGTTTTTTTTGTTTCTGATTAGATGGATGGAGGGCTGGCAGTTTTGTTGAATGCAGTTTCTTACGAGAAAGGTTGGGTTGTGGTCACTAAGGCAGTCAGGGAGACAGCTTGAGTGGGATGAGAGATTGAGATTGCTAAGCAAAATCTAATCAAGGATGGATTGACACTTAGACGTTTTATAAGTCCTGGTTGGAGACATGATGAATTGGCTGAAGCCATAAAGGTTTACATGGGGATGTACAGTTTGGAGAGGAACAAAGGAGCCAATCAATACTAAAGTTGCTCGTTAGTATAGTTTCTTGTGGGAGAGATATGGAGGTCCATTGTAGTATACTTTCAAGTGTGGTGATATTGTTGCCTGGTGGAACATATCCTGCTATGATATTTAGGTATTTTTTGGGGTTACTTGTTAACTTAGGAAATATTAATTCTGCATTATCAAACTCAGGTATGGAGTGGTCCAGAAGGTCTAGTATAAGGTGATGTTTGAATAAGATTGCAACAGCCACTCTTTTTTGTTTTTCCTATCTTTACGTAGGATGCGTTTTAAATGTGAAAAAAGAGTTATGTAGCTAGATGTCTTACTAATGATTGTAACACTTATGCACCTGTGAAAGCTTTGCCCTCTGAAAAGCATGCTACTAGTAATGATATGCATAAGGAATGTGATACATTTTCTGCTAGAATGGATAAGATTGTATTCTGTTAATGTGACACTGTAAAGTTGAAAGTGTTTTTCCATGCTTGTCATAGCAAAGGAAAATTACAAACCATTTGTGAGGGACTAATTCCCTTATCATGTGCAATATCAAATTTTACATTATTTGATGCAAAAAGTGTGTTATTGTTACAATTAATTTTATTTAGTTATTATTTGTTTGTTTATTTATTTAACTTTATTTATCCTTTGTTGACTGGGTTAATCCCACTTTTGCTGATAGGAATAGCTCCTTGAAATTTTTCTAGAAGCTGAAAACTTCTAATGTGACATTATGAATTAATGAACCTCCAATGCTTCACTACACACACTAGTGCATAAACTACTATGTTTCCATGATAAGTACAACAGCAAGGAAGTCACAATTGGAATGTCCTGCATTGAAACCTAGCACATGCGATAATTTATTAGTGGAACCATAATGTAAGTAAATAGTTAGTCCTCTTAAGATGTATTTTGTTTTCAATTACCCAGAATGCTTTAGCATTATTTGTAAATAATTGTCAGTACCTAAGTAGACATCCTTTTCTGTGTTTGGTCATCGGGAAATACTGAGTATACAGTAAAACTAAAGCCTCATGAAACATGTCATAAATG
Organism: Protopterus annectens; assembly: GCF_019279795.1. NCBI lineage: Eukaryota > Metazoa > Chordata > Ceratodontiformes > Protopteridae > Protopterus > Protopterus annectens. Next base: position 794,396,264 of record NC_056729.1, read on the forward strand.
TCTTTCTATTTTCAAACAAGTTGTAACTTTAATGTCAGGAGTATATCCAAAAATAACATTAATGAGAATTATAACAATGCACTTTAAGTACGTGAAATGTCTTAACTGGTTCATAGCTTCATAGGTTCATAGGTTAATAAGTATATACTAGGCTAACAACCACCAGGGCCTTTATAAGCTTAGCCATGCAATCCAACCCAATTGTGTCCCTATGTATCATGGGCATTTATTATGATGGGCTACGTTAGTTTGGAAGTTTCTAGAAGTTATGTGGTGAGTATGTTAGTTTGGGCGGTACTATCTGTCTCTCTTTATCAGAGATGTGGGGGGGTCAGACACAGGCGTCAATTTCCAATTTCCCATCCATTGGTCAAAGTAACCTCTAAAAAGAGTTAGAAATGGACTCTGTTTCACATGGATGGGGAGCTTGTTCCAGAGCATAAGGATCCTTTGAGATACAAATTTGTCTCGCCAGCATGTCTTGTTTATGTCACAAGCAAAATTTAAATCTTGGATCTTCTGATTCTGATGCAGTTAGTTTTTCTGATATGCAAAAGGTCCACCAGAGCTAAATCCAAGGATGCCTTGTATGAGAGAAATAGATTGTCTCTCAATAAACTGTAGCAGACTGAGTATAGAGAGACAGGGCTTTAAGGTGATCTGTATAGGACAATGTGTTAATACCATGGATTCTCTAGGTAGGGAACCTTTGTGGGTGTTCCAACTGTCACATGTGTCTGTCAGGTACAGAAGGGGGCCTCTACTCAATGATGGGTCTGATAAGGGCTGAAAAAAGTGGCACTATGACTTCCTTGAACCTGGATGTCATGCCCTTACTTATAAGTTGGACAACGTAGAATGATTTTCTTACTACTTTCACTACATGCTGATCAAAGGGCAGATTACTGTCTACATATGTTCCCAGATCCCTGACTAGCAGGTCTTCTTTTAGGGGTGTCTTATTGATGGAGTAATTAGCCTGGGTAGAAATTTTCAGAAAAGGCACTATAATTTCTTGGCATTGAGTTATCGTCCGTAACTTTGACACCAGCCCTTTGTTGTGTTATACCCTCTTGTAAGATATTTATTTCATGGGGAAATCTATGATAGCTTACAATCTGCAGTCTTGTGCAAACTTGCTCAAACAAAGATCCTTGACATTAGCCTTTACATCTGAGAAGCATATGTTAAGTAGGAGTTGTCCCGACATGGATCCCCAAGATATCCCGCTGGTGATCCATCTCTCAAAGGAGATGGTATCACCAGTCCTGACTTTCTGGGTGGTGCTGTGATCCATCTGGCAATCCAGTGAGTTATGTAGGTGTTTATGTCCAGTTTGGTGAGTTTGTCAACTATACCCGAGTGGGGTATTGTATCGAACACCTTAGCCAGGCCCAGGTAGATGGTATGCGCCATTTTCTCTTCATCCATTCTCTTGGTGACCTTCTCAAAAAGTAATATAAGCAGGGATGACATTCCCTTGACAACATAAAACTGGGTTGAGGCCAGTGTCTGAAGGTTGTCTTTTTGTTCATTTCCATGATAATTCATTCCATGACTTTGCATATTAAACAAGTGAGACTAATAGGTCTGTAGTTTCTGGGGTCGGTCAATAGTCCCGATTTGTAAAGTGGGATAGCAGTTGCAGTCCTCCATTCTCATTTTATATAGTCTGTTTTGAGAAGATGGTTGAAAAGTGGTTTAAGTGGTCCTAATAAGTCATTTTTCAAGTTATTTAGGAGGCGTCCCAGAATATTGTCAGGGCCCATTTAGGCTGAGTTTTTGGCCTGAGCGAGCAGTGCCAGGACCTGCTCCCTGTTAATAGTTGGGGGGGGGTTATGCTAGTAGATACTTCATGGGGAGAAGTAAGGGTGAGTGAGGGGTGAAGTATGACCTATATTTGTCAGCCTTGAAATTCTCTATGTCATTCTGCTCAGTGAAGGGAGCACCATTGACCAACGGTTCAGCACTCTGATGTCTGCGCCTTTGAGATATCAGACAGAGCTGTAGAAGGCCTTGTAGTTTTCTTTAGCCTGTGAGTTAAGTTTGACCTCATAACTGGCCCTGTTGGACTTAATTAGTCCTCTTAGTTTCCTGTATAGTGTAATGAGATAGCTCTTATCATTATGGGAGTTATTCATCCCAATTTTAACCATGACTTTTCTTCTTTTGTTATATACCCAATTCCACCAGTGTGTTTTGTTTTGGATTATTTTGTGCTTATGTCTAGTAGGTACATGGTATCTTTAAACAATTCTGCATAGGTTGTTATGAACTCAGGGATAGGAGGGGCATTGTATTTTAATAAACTATCGATTAATAGGATGTAGTTTGCTTTGGAATAGTTCCTAACTGTTACAGGATTTTCTGGGGTTATCAAGTTGATTTTTATCTTGAAGGAGACAGCTTTAGGGTCTGACTTCACCAGTGAGGATGTGGCAAGGGGGGGGGGGGCAGCATTCAGCACTCTTGCATACTGGTGAGCAGTAGGTCCAGTATCTTTGAACCTCTGCTGGGTGTGCACACTATCTGGCAACTGGATTTGTCTTAAAGTCCTGTGACTATGAGGCAGTGTATATTTCTCATTCTATAGCGGGTTAGTTAAAGTCTCCCATGAAAAGGGTATTTGTTTTAATGGTGACTGTTGCCAGTAGGTCTAGGTACAAATTATAGGATTTTGGAGCCATGGAAAGTGACCTATAGCTTTTTAGTATATGGTACGGGACTTTGTCTAGCATGATTTACACATTGATAAATTCCAGGGTATCATCCTGTTTAACCAACCTAGAGTTAAGTTGCGCTTGTTGATAATATAGACTGAAACTCCTCCAGCCTTTGTCTCTGCTTTTGCAGCTAAAGGTCTAAATGTATAGAAGGTACTGAAGCCCAGCACTGCCAAAGTACTTTCCGAGGTTTTAAACCATGTCTCAGAACAACACAGATGACTATATTCTCCAGAGTGAGGAGAGGTTGTAGGGTGTGGAGATACTTGTTTCGACTCCTAGAATTGAGCAGTGACACCTTTAAGTTTATTGATTTATTTATTTTTTGCTATGATTGTATGTTTGTCAGTTTGGCATTGATTAAAATAGGCTCTAAGGGAGTGGATAAGTTTTAGCCAATATTTAGAAGCCTAGTGAAGACCAGTGCAGACCATCCATTGCAAAGCAATGTGGTTTGCTAACCATGTCTTCCACTGCTGACAAATATTGAATCCTGCTGGAAAGACACCAGAAACTAAGCCAATTACTGAAGTCAATCAGCTTTGTTCAGACTGTGGCATTATGCTAGGTGAAGGTAGAATGCTGCTCAATGCAAGGCACATACCTGACTGAGACACATATTCAGAGAGATCAACAATGGTTCTCTTCGTATAGTCCAGGGAAGTACATCTCAGGTCATTAATGCCCATGTGGACTATGATAGAAAAAGATTTGTTCATAAGTGAAGACTAGGCTAACTACCCTGAAGGATCATTTTAGCCTAACCAATATCCTCAGATTAGAATCAAATGCTGTACCTTGTGCTTTTGAGGAGAAGACCTTAACTATTATGCTAAACTCTTCCCTTTATGCCAGAGATTGACAAGAACTGCTAGATGCAAGCAATATGGTCACACTGATAAAGTGGTTGCATGTATGTGGGTCTATATCATTTGAACAAACTCTTAATTGAGCAAATTGCTATTTGTCAAACTGAATTAAGCAAAAGTTCAATTAAGCAAACACTCGGTTAAGTGAATTTTTTTCCCAGGGAAAGGACATGGTTGGCCATCATTGGATATTTGCCCTTTTCCCCACTGTAGTGCGATCTCGGATTTGGCATATTTAGTTAGGTAGGGTGTGGGTGGTACAGCCCCCCATATTGGGGGGTATGGGGGTGAAGCCCTCACTTTGCAGAGTTTTAAATTTAGCATTGTTTGTTCTGACCGGTGGGTGGGCAGCTGTTTTTTCTCCCTGGAAAAGTTTTCACTTAACTGAGCATTTGCTAAATTGAGCTTTCACTTAAATCAGTTTGACAAATAGCGACTTGCTCAATTAAGCATTTGCTCAAATGATATATACCCGTATGTATGTATGTATGTATGTATGAAATAACCTCTTACTAACAATGTTATTGAAGTAGAATGTATTCATGAAGAAAAGAAACAATATTTTCTTTCTCGATTAGAAGTACACAATGTTTAGGAAGGTAGTTCATCCATGGCATGACAAAAGGGAAATATTTTCCCCAAATTACATTTTTGTGGAACAGTGGAAGAAGGCAATGCTTTGGATAAACCATCATACCAGTATGGGGAAGGTAACCAGGAGGTCAGTCAGGCTGCAGATCTACATCTGGCTAACATGGAAAAAGGAGGAGCAAACACATTAAGTGGAATGTATTTATCCAACAGACATGAGGGCAAAGTCTCTGCAAGCCTTAATGGGACACAAATGTGGCTAAGGTTACAAGAGAGAAAAAGAGTATTCATAGTTTAAAGAAACATGTCAATGTAAACCTATGGCAGAGCAACATGCATGGACAGAGCCAGTGGAAGAAAAGGAACTACACAAATCACTATAACAGCCAAAAAGTATCAGTAAGTATTGGAGTACTGAGTGTGGAGGAATCACTAAAGGCAGCTGTCTGTAACCTTCTACTTGTTCAACCTGGTGAAGGAGACATCTGTGTGTCTCATTATTGAGTTGCCTATGACCAGAACATTTGGTTTTGAAGATTTTACCTAATGGGCTTAATTGTTGAGACACTGATATGTGTGTTGTTATGTATAGTGGTGGATTCTCTTCATGTACCAGTATGTGTTCATTTTTTGCACTTTGGAGTTCTATGGTCTTTTGGTAGACTCTTAGTGAGTACCTCCGTGTATGTAGGTTTATGTGTCTTGACCTTATATTGTGCGATTTTTATTTAGCGCTAAGGCTTCCTGGTTGGTGTTGTGCATTCGGGTTTTCAATTTGGGGGAACAGTGGTGTTAAGCCTTTTTATTGAGACTCATATTGCGCCTCTTTAACCAGGTACTGTATTTATATACTGTTTTTTCATTGAGAACTGATAATTGGATTTGGATTTGGATTTGGACATGCACATATCGGGGTATTCTTGAACAGTTTACCAAAAACGGAACTACATTTGTTATCTTGACTGGTGTATTATATTTGTTCTCATTTTTCTTTTTGGCAACATGAGTTATTCTTTAAGCAGTTGTCAAGCTGGAATATAATGTATTTCAAGCAATGGACAAAGTTTCTGAATTTTTGTAATTTATCGTAGTACTCATTTGTGCATTTTTTGTATGGTATTTAGGTTTGTTTTCTCTAACCACTACTGATACTATATCAGACCTTTAATAACAAAACACACTGTAACTTCATCATTTAACACTCATAAAACCACATAAAATAAACCTAACTATAAAATGTATATATTCAACAATGTGAGCACTTTCATAAAATGTATATATAAATATATACAAATATATATGGACATAAAACAAAGAATGAGGTGTAACAAATATACAAAAGGCTCTACCCAAAATATTCATATCCATTATTTGTTCTTTAACCTCCTTGATTGAGAGTCGGGGCGTAGTGGACCTTCCCATTCAAACCTGTATTTGATCGGCCCTAAACTTAATAATCTTCTTAATGTCCCTCTCCTATAAATACCCTAAACCTAAACTGATGTGCTGGGCCCTCATTCTTGGTATGCTTAGCCAGGGCATTGTGCAACCTGATCCTGTCTCTCAATGGTTGGTCTTGCCTACATAGTAGGCAGGGAGGCAAGGTAGACAACATCCTTTGACATACAGCTACCTTTTGTTCGAATATGAAACACGCCAGACCCATATGGATAAATAAAGGAGGGGGGGTAGTTGAAATATAATATAGGAAACACCTATTACATGGTGTCATGTCATGTAAGGACCATGTTGGTGGGGGTATATGGGATACTTTAGGGGTAAGAGTAGCCTTTTAAGATTCTTTTGTTCCTATAAACAAATCTTGGTCGTTCACCTGTTAAATCACTAATGGTAGGGTCCACCGAAAGAATATGCCAATGTTTGGAAAAAATGTCTTTAACAGAACCAACGTCTCTTGTATAGTAAATGGGAAAGGTGACGTTGTTGTTATGTCCATATATATTTGTATATATTTATATATACATTTTTATGAATTTTTAAGTGCTCACATTGTTGAATATATACATTTTATAGTTAGGTTTATTTTATGTGGTTTTATGAGTGTTTACACCTTTAAGATGCTGATAGATTTGGCGCCTTTTAATGTATTTAAATGATGAAGTTACAGTGTGTTTTGTTATTAAAGGTCTGATGAAGCAAAGCTACTTTGTTCAGGATTTTTCAGTAATTCCATTGCATTGCACAGCAGCTGCTTGTTTACTACTGATACTATTGTTTTTTGCTATATTAACATTTTTTGATAAGGGTTAATAGCTTTGTAGCTTTTATTTGGCTTATTTTTACACTACCTATTTTTAGGAATGTTTGGTCATCTGTTGTATACTTCATCAACACGTAGAAATAGGGGCTGTGACTAGATCTCAAATTCATTCTTTCTGTTTGCATTACACTACACTGTTAGGACAACATAATTTTTGTTAGACTATACAGGCATAACTGAGTTAGGCCCATATGGTCCATATGTCTGGCCTAGTAAGATTTAATCTATCGACCTCAGGATATGCTTTTATTCTTTAATACTCTTTAATATTAATAATCAGGTAGACTCATATCAATTTATTTGATTTGGGTTACAATAGATGCTTTACAGGTGTTCACATCATAGGGAATTGAAGGTACTTAATAGTCATATATATATATATATATATATATATATATTTTTTTTTTTTTTTTGATCATCATATGTCATTCCCTGAATATTGACTAACTGATATAAGTTTTCTGGTTACAGTTCATGTGTGTCAACTGTCCCTTCTTGCATTTTCAGAGGGCTTTGTTTATTGGTTGCCAACACTACTTTTGTTACTGAATAATTACATTAGAACAAATGGAACTCTATTGAGTTCATGCTTTTCATTTAGGTTCAAGAAGGTTTCCTTTCTTCTCCCGCCCCCCCCCCCCACCTTTCTTCCTATATATGGTTCTTGTTTGGCTTATTCAAACAGCATCCCAACTGGCGTATTTGGGTGCTTGATATTATTCCTCAGGTTCACACATTAGCTATACATATACAGACTAAAAACGTTTTATTTTGGCCTTAAAGATATACTAGTTTCAAATACAGATATAACAACTGCAGTTACATATGTACTCGTATATGTGTTGGTGTGTTTAGACACTGACACTAGCATATGTATGGGGGCAGGATTGTGGTGGTGAACAAGTGTATAGGTACATGTACATCATCTCACCTATAATTTTTGGTGGCACAGGGATTGCCCCCCTGATAATTGGAATAATTTTGGTTATACATTTTTGCTTAACTTTAGGCTTACTACCATTTGACAGTTTATTGGCATATTATTGTATATTAGCTTTTATTCTATCTGTAGATCTGAATAGATTTCATATAGATCAGCTTATTGTCATGGATTTTGAACAAATACTTCAGGGCCTTTGTGCCGACAAAAATGCTATCAGGGTTTTTGGTATACCCGAAGGAGATGGTCTTCCTCAACCCATGGATCCAGTTGACGGCTGCAATGATGCTTTTTATAAACTCAGCAAAGGCATGAAGAATTTGAGATCTAACATTTGGCATTTGAGGCTTTTCAAAGCCTATATGAACAAACAAATTATGCCTGGGGGCTTAAGAATCAAAATTCAACCTTTGGTGAGCAAGATAGATGACATCCTTAGCAAAGAATGGCATTTGGCACAACAACAGGCATCTATGAATTTCGTTCAGATTTTAAGTTCGTATTATGAATGGACTATTGAAATTAATATTAAAGAAGTTGGTGATCTGTGTGGACAAGCTAAAACATATGATGGTCACCCACAATTTTCTATATGCCTTAATAAACTGCCAAAGGAACTGCTTTTGTTTGAAAAACAGACTAAAAAAAAAAGATTAAAAAATTCAACAGAGATATTACTGACTATCAGAGGGGCCGACCCTTTGAGGCCACCAAAAATGTTAGGTTCATGAAAACTGGCCAGCGGTCTGGCAGATATACCAACCCCAAAAAAAGACCTAGATCCATACTCAAGGGGTCTCACACATATAGTAGCACCTCAAGAGATGATTCTTTGACAACTGATATGGAGGGTATTTGTACTGGTGAGTCTCCGACTCCCAAAAAGACTAAAAGCCAAACACATTCTTTAAACTCACTAGGAGGAGGGGTGGGAGAAAGCATAGGAAACACCAAGATAGACACAATCAAAACACTCATCCAAACATTCATGACACGATAGATGACGATATTTTGAATATTTCCAAAATTGTCTTGACAGAAGATCAAAAGAAAGTGTTAAATAAAGGTTTAAACTTTGTTCCAGGGTTTTTTGTGGATGAATTTCATATTGTCAAAGATGTTAAAGATTTTTGTCGCAGAATCAACCTCAAATTGTTATTTTGGACCCAGGTCTGATTCTCAAAGATCCACAGAATTCAAATTCCATAAATCCAATTTTGTTCCACCTATGAATCGGAATGTGGCTATCTTTCAGCAAGCTGTACTCAAGGACATACATTTCAAACTAGATCACTTTTCACCTCTGAAACATAATCTCTATACCCCTGAAGTACAGGCTTTACAACAGCTCAGGGACAACAAAAACATTGTTATTATTCAGGCTGACAAGTGTGGGGCAATAGTAATCATGGATACAGATTATTATCTGGGGGAGGGAAATGGACAATTAGCCAACCCATCCCACTACATGAAAATGCCTATTGACCCCACCCCGAACTTTAAAAGAGAAATTGACAATTTTCTTGAGTTAGCAGTTTCGGAGGGCATTATATCAGACACAGTTAAATCACAATTAATGGTACGGGACCCACAACAACAGATTCTTTATTTACTACCTAAGATACACAAGTGCCTGAACAAACCACCTGGTAGACCCATTGTGTCTGGTATGGGGTCAGTGACGGAACCACTGTCTGAGTTTTTGACTTCATACTTGAAACCACTACTAAATTTGATTCGAGCAAGGATACAAGACACCACCCAGTTCTAATCCATTATAGAAGATAAACAATTAGAACCTGAGTGGTTACTTTGTACATTAGATGTCAAAGCTTTATACACCAATATACCACATTGGGCTGGACTTGAGGCCCTCAAGTTTTGGTTAGATAGAGCCAAATTATATCCAGTTGGTTTCAATATGCTTTTGATTTGTATGGCGAAACATGTTTTGAATAAAAATGTTTTCTACTTTCAAGGTGAATGCTATTGGCAGTTGAAGGGTACTGCTATGGGAGCCTCTTTTGCTCCTATATATGCAGACTTATTCATGGGTTACATTGAGGAGCAAATCATTTATGATCAAACACATAACATCTATCTTGAGGAGCTGGATATTTGGCGATGTTATCTTGATGATTGTTGGTTAGTTTGGCATTCCGATGAAGAATATTTGGCTGAATTTGTGTCATACCTCAACCATAACAAATGGGGTATTGAATTTACTTCAACTTATCACCAAAATCAAATCAACTTTTTGGATGTAACAGTCATCAGGAACCCAGATGGTACTTTGCGAAGCAAAAAATTTTGTAAATACCGCAATACAATACTTTATTACATGCAACTAGTATGCACCCTAGCCACATCATCCGGAACATACCCAAATCCCAGTTCCTCAAGATACGCAGGATTTGTTCTGCAGAAAATGACTTTGAAGAATCACAACAAGATCTAACCAACAGATTCAGAACCAGGGGATACAAAGAGCCTGATATTCAGTTGGCACATCATTTTGCAACCAATTCCACCAGAACTTCCCTTCTCAAATATTGTGATAGAAATAGGGATGCACAGGATGGAGGATTACGGTTTATTACTACCTATGGGTGTAACATCAATTTGATTAGAAATACCATGATGAAACATTGGAACATCCTCACTGCCAATGAGGATATTGCCTCCTTAGTCGGTAACACTTGTTAATATGGTTACCGTAGAGGGAGAACACTAAGTTCATTTTTTTCACATTATAAGAGGATGGGTTCAGGTGGCTATACATCAACAATTTACGATGACTGGTGACAAACTTTGGGGCACTTATCAATGCGGCCATTGTTCATCATGTCCATTTATATTCACATCTAAATAATTTTCCAGTAAACACACTGACAGGATTTTTAATATAAAATTTTTTGGCAACTGTAATAGTGATTGGGTGTTATATCTTGCAACTTGCACATGTGGTTCATTTTATGTGGGTCAGACATCACAGGTGTTGAGATTACGCAAGCCAGAACATCATAGTGACATTCGCACCAAAAGAGAAACCAACGCTCTGTTCAGGCACTACACACAACATCATACTGCTAGATTTCAATTTTGTATTGTAGATAGAATTTTGGGTGACAGATCCAACAAACAGGGATGGCATTTCATTCTCAACCAAAAAGAGAAATACTGGATTATCAAGCTAGGGGCACTATTTTCTCCTGGTTTAAATGATCATTTATAACTAATTAATATATCCAATATTGAATGTATTATCATACTTATGTTTTATTACCTTATTTGCTATTTGGATCATTTATTTTTTACTTATTTTTTATTTTCTAGTTTGTATTTTTCATTCCAGTTTTTCTTTCAGGCAATATTATGGGCATGCCTAAAATCCTTTGGAAGCACCTCATTGGTCTATGCACCTTATTTATACCTGCATTTGTGCATCATTTCCTGTTTTTACTTTTTTTGTTCCACTGAGGAAAGCCATGTTAGGCTGAAACCGGTCTGGATTATTGAATTGTTCGATATGTATTAAAACACTTAAGTTTTACCTTAGTGTTGCTGTAGTTTTGTTGCTGATATATACTGAGTTCTGTGCTGGCCTTTTTTCAGTTACTGATAGTTTGTTTTGCCTTGCACTTGGATCCTACTTGCAGGGCTTTTCTCTTTTTCCAGTATAGTTACATCTCTCACATAATGTATTTGTTTGCTTTAGGAGCAAGTGGTTGTCAGTATACATGAGGCAATTGCTACATTGCCTCAGGATGCCCATGTCAATCAGGTTGGCTGGAGAAATGGTGGGAAACTGTCTGTCCATTATGGCAGGTATATATTGCAGTAACTAGTGGGGTGGGCTAGATGGACCAGGGTTTGTTTGTGAGACATACAAAGGGAGTTATTCGGTGGAGGGCTAAGGGTGAAAGACTGCATCAGTGCCTCAGAATGTGCAGCTGATTTGATCGCTGGATAGCAGTGCACAACTGAATTACACTCAGATGGTCAGTGGAGTTAAGGAGGGTTCTCTAGCAGATATCAAGGGAAAATTCTGTTTCTAAGCGTTTGTGTCAATACACTGCAGTGTTAAACCCTGTTACATGGTGTGCAGCTACATGCAAATTTGGTGCTTAAATACAAGTGAAGATAAAAGTTTTAACACAAACTAACCAATAGGAAAGCTCAAAGCTGAGCCTTTTTTCCAAAAATCCCCAACTCAGATGGTTCCTGGTTTGCATACACCTGCCTCAAGGATGCAAAATGGCCTTTTTAATGTAAGATGGCTGGTTTTAGTGCTCAGTTAATACCAAAGAGCCTTAATTCAGCAAATCTGAATCTAGCCTATGGTATAAAATGCAGAAGTAGTAGAAATTCGAAGTGCAGAACAAAATAGTCATAGCAGTAGAAACAAACAAAATGAAGCAGCAATTAATCTAAATTCAGTTATAAAAGTGCAATGCAAGCTTAGAAGATACATATTTTTTTGTTGAAGACAGTGGATGCCTTGTATTTACTTCAGATTCACTCCAGATCTCTGGCTAAGGTAGCCAAATTCGGAGAAATTCCAATAAACTGAGCTCAAAACTATGTAGATGCGGTGCTTAAATAGAAGTAAAATTAAACTGTTTTAACACAAACTACCCAATAGGAGAGCCCAAAACCGAGCCTTTTTCCAACAATCCTCAACTTAGATGGTTCCGGGGCTACACACTTTTGACACAAGGGTGCAGGAGGGTCTTCTTATGTTACTGGCTTTCGGTATATGTACAGAAAGCATTATTATATTCCAGAACAGGTCTTATGTTTGCTTCATAACTCAGCAGTATACCTTTCATGTCTTAGAAGGATATTTTTTATGAATAATCCAAGTTGTCACATTATCTTAGACATGCTTAGAAAATGACAAATTAGATATTTTTTAAGATGCACTGATCTTTACACTCTACTTCTTCTAAAGGAACATCTGTCTTGTTGTAGTAAAGGAGATTCTTTAATAAATCCCACCCCCCCAAGTTTCCCACAATATAATATTGCACTTATTCAAACTATTTTAAATTCTGAATTCAGTCAGAAAATCTGAGAGATCCAGGAGCAACAAACCATGGGTGAACTCTTGGAGACACAACAAATCCAACGAGACCTATGTGAAGCAAGGAATGAAACCCAAAATGAACTGCTGGAACAATCACAACCAGAAATGATGATTGATTCTAAGTCCACATTAACATGGAAGAAAACACTCAATCATTTTAATAAAGCAGTGTTTTATAATTTCAAGTGGAGTTCTGTGTACTCTGTGGTGGTGGACTGCAAGATACCTTATTTTATTTTTGCTAAATCCTGAATTAGACTATTCTGCTATTTCTCCCAAATAATTATTAATTGCAATATAGTCATTTGCATTGGTTATTGCAAATCCAAGCTTGCTATCATATTCATACTTGTTTAGCCAGCATTTGGAACTGTGGCAAAGACTACAGGGGGGAATTCATGATGGTACCTTGCTTGTGGTAACCTTTCAGTATTCAACAACAGCTCTAAACTGGTTTTGTATAATGCTCTAGCACAAAGACATGCAACATCACGTAAGCCTGGTTCCATGGCCATGCTGAATGCTAATGAGTCAGTCCAAGGTAGAGGCATATGCTAATTTGCCATGTGCTGTCTCTCCCTGGAACAATCTTAGCATGGTTAGCTCCACCATGTTGTGGTAGTAGCAATGTTCAACTATGGGGATAGGGTGTAGGGTGAGTTACTAGAAACGAGCAGTAACTTAACAGTGAAGTGTCATAATGGCACCAACATCAGTATAGGAATCATGGTTGGGGGGAACACTCAAAACAAGGGAAAACTTAACAATGAAGTGCCATAAAAGCACTGATAACAGTATGTGGATCGCTGGTTGGGGGAATCACTAGACCTAGAGTTAGTACAAATGTTCCATAATGGCACTGACGCTATTACAGTAATCAGGGGTGTGGACTGACACACTAGCCACCTACTGTAATAGCACCTCAGCAAATACATGGATCAGAGAGTAGAGGGAACCACTCGATGGCAGATAAGTCAGGGACAGGGACAGGGACTGTGTGGTGTGTGTGTGTGTGTGTGTGTGTGTGTGTGTGTGTGTGTGTGTGTGTGTGTGTGTGTGTGTGTGTGTGTGTGTGTCTATGTGTTTGTGTGTGCGTGTTGGTGTGTGCATGTGAGTGTGAGTGTCTTTTTGTATATGGTTTGTATACTTGTGTGTGAGTGTGTGTGGGAGGGGTGACTGTAGGGTGAATGCCACTGCCTAGATAAGTAGCAGTTTACTACCATGATGTGCAAATAAGCAATGAGCTGCACTTTGTAGTGGTAGGTGTCAATCAGTGACATGCAAGTTAGCTGATAATAAGATTGTTTCTTATCATGGGCTGACATATCTTTGAACTGCAAAATACTGCATTGTTGGAGTGGGGCAATTTTAACACAAGGTGTATAGCTTGTGATAGGCCTTTTAATGAATACCAGGGGTTACAAAATAACAGTGGTCGCAGGACTGATCCCTGAAGAACACACACACTTTATTACTAGTAATTGTCTGAAGAATTTCCTTCTATCATCACACATTGTGTTCTACTTGATAACCAGTCATTTATCCAATTTACCCAGTTATGAATTATATTTATCTTTAACTAATACTTCCTATATTCTTTTGTAGGACAAGATGTCAGTGCCTTGGCCAAGTCTAAAATATTACCACTGCTACTATTTCTTAATCTAGTGTCATTTCCTGATCATAAAATTCTGTTAAATTAGTTAAAGTTTGGTAAAACTATGTTGGGTGATATCATATAAGCTGTTTTCCATTTTATTATGATCCATCGGCTCTGATAAGTATCTATTAAAAAAAAACACTCCCAGTATAAAAGTCAAGCTTGCTAGTCTGCAGTTGTTTAGGCCAGTTGTTTTCCAATCTTTGTGCACTGGTGTGACACTTTATATTTTCAGTGAATTTGGAACTGTGCATGTTTTAACAATATATTGAATGTATTTATCAGTATAGTTATAAATTCCTTAATAAGGTTAATTAATAAAGTGTCAGGCATTTTTTCTTGGCCAAATGATGGGCAGGATTCACAAAGCCTCCGTGTAAGAGTTACAAGGCTTACACGGAGGATGCAGTTAAACGGTGTGACGTCAGTATGTTATGCATATGCATGAGGGCATGCTGAATCACACCTAAGGCTTACACGGTCTGTGGAAGACAGTAGGGGGCATGTCCGTAGGCCGAGCCCTGCAAACGGACATGCCCCCAGAAGAGTAAAAGTGCCGAAAGTAAACCCCCACGACAAAGTCCATGGAAATGTGAATAAACACAACACAACACATGCCCCCACAGACTATGAACATAAAATATATAAATGAACATGTTATATATTTTTTTAAATTGTAAAGATGTTTGCCCGTGAGTGCGCTCTTATGCTGGCGTGCCCGTAGCTTAGCCACAGTTAGCAGTAAGTGGAAAAGCATATAAGAACTAACTATGCAAAGTAAGCCAAAAAGAAATGGCGTAGTGGTAGAGACGTCAGCTGAAGAGCAGGCAGTCATGGTTCGAGACCCCACAACATCAATTTTTATTTTTAGTGAAATAAGCACAAAACAAGTCCCTGACATATATGTACACATATAAAATTATATTTTATGTAAAATGTAATGAAATGGGCCATCTATTTTGAAGAAATGTGAGATAAAAAAATAATAAAAAATGCCAGATGTGCCTATAGCTGAGCTACAGTTTAACAAGTTGAGTGCATCTGCCCGTAGGTGAGCAGTGGTTTAACAGGTATAAAATGAGTGCCCAAAGGTGAGCAGTAGTTTAACAAGTGCAAAATGAGTGCCCATAGGTGAGCAGTGGTTTAACACGCTGAAACGGTGTGCCCCTAGCTGAGCTGAGCGTAATATGCGTGCTGACAGCCAAATGAAGAGTAAACCAGCGTAACCCATTTGCGCGGAGCTGCGCGCTGTGCCAACAAGCTAACCGACGGGCAACGTTGAGCAAGCTGTAACAAAACTGCCTTTACACAGACACACCTCCTAGCCTGTGAAGACAGTCATAAAATATAAAAAGCAGTGGCCAGGTTCGAACCCAGGATACCATGCACCATAGTCAAGGTACTGAACCACTAAGCCATGACAGCTGTACTTAGAAATGCAGTAATAGCAAATATATAGGAATGAATAGAAAGAGTAGCATGACAAAGCAGGTTTTGTGAAGCTGATACAATTCCAAAATGGCCAATCACAGATAAGTGCGGGAAAAATGGCATATATAAGCCCCATAGGTGGGAATACACAGCATAACCGATTGTAGAACTAACTTGCAACCAGAATGTCAGGAGTAGGTGAGGGTAGTTGCTTTCGAGCACAGAGGTGGGGCGTTGAGGAGTCCAAATATATGGTTTGGCTCCTTGTCCACAATCATGAGGCCCAAATCATGCAGGGCCAGGTCCTGTGGGGAGCATATTGGGCTGAGGCGTGGGACCGGTTGGCTCATGATCTTACCAGTGCCACAGGGATTCCAAGGACTGGTGAGCAGGTCCATCACCACCATGCAGACCTGAAGAGATGCAAGCAGGACCAACTGAACCTTTGGATCCAGGAGGCCCGGCAAATGCCCAATGCCCCACTACTAAGTTACATCTAATTATGTATGTAAGAAATTAACCTAGCTGATATTATGGAGATAGGTATTCCAATATTACTTTATTTATATTATAGCTGCAGGTGTCCGTTCTGCGAACCGCAGAGCCTATGGTGATAGGCTGGTGCGGTTGCACCACCAGGCAGGTCAGTAATCCTCTCCCTGTAACTGTAAATAAATATAAAAGTATGACAGTTAGCAAAAGAGTGCAATGTAGTCACTAAGCAATAAAATGTGCAAGTAACAGTGTAAGAGTGTTTGCAATTATTGCTTGATTACAAAAGTGTGTTGCAGTCTGTAATCCAAACAGAAAACTGTAAATGTCTGAAATAAAGTCTGAAATAAAGATGTCCCACCTGTAATATAATAGTACACAACCTGCAGCAGGCTGAAAAGTACAGCTGCAGAAGATGAGCAAAACACGTGTGAAATATATCCCTGTTGAAATACTGAAACATGACAGAAGTGAGACTGTTGGAAAGGATTGTAATAACTTCAGTTAAAACATGTCAATAAAGCCTAGAAGTAAGTACCATCCTGAATTGTAAAAATAAAACAAGTGAGAGAGTGTGAGAAAGAGCTATGAATCCACCAATAAAGTAGTAATAACTCCTGAATAAAGTATACTGCAGTCAGTACAGATTGAAATGAATGTGACAAGCAGAAACAAACTGTGAAATGTGTTCAAAATGTTCCTGCAGCTGGAATGTGTATCCCAAAATCTGGATATGTTGCTCTCAGTCTGCAATATGCAGATAGTATGATTGTCTGAAATACCAAACATCCACAGTTGTCTATAGCTATATAAAGCAAATGTAGCAGGATGATGTAGCTGAACAGAGCCAGATATGAAAGTGTATGAATAAAAATGAAAATGTATATTGATGTAGCAGTAACATTCCTATCACCAACTTGAAGTAGTTATCACATAGGAAACTGTAGGTATAACTGTAGTGTGTATATATCTGCAGCTATTAGAAATGTACAGCATATGTATTGGTATTTGAAGGTGTTAATTATATTTTCTGCACCCTACCCTATAACCACATATAATCCATTCCATGTGAAATTGGTATGTGCAATCACAATTAACACCCCTGGACATTTGTCCTGTTGGGTCATACATATTTGCATGTACGTTGATGCATCTGCCCTGTTCATACATCCAAACATGATGGCCTGTTGCCATCAATCAAGCCTGCATGTTGTTGGACTGTGTATTGCTGTTCAAATTATGCATTTGTTATGCTTGCTGTTCAATGGTGTGAATATCTGGGTGTTTGGTTAATGGGAATACTAATGCATGCTGTTACAACTAATTGTGAATTGTATTGTATGCTACTAACCCAAACTGTCATGACATAATGCAAAACATAGGACGACAGGGACGGCGGGTTCCAGCGGACCCACCTCTCCCACCTCAGCTGGAGAGTGCACCTGGCAGTAGTGCCCAGGCCGGACCCTCCTCCGGTGGCCCTGTGCCACCTGCGGGTGGAAGCACTGCAGGGGATGGGGCTCGTTCCCCCTCTGCAAGTGTGGCTGGAGGAGAACCACCACTCACCCTCCGTAGCGTCCGGACTGTGGTGCGTAGGGAGATCCAGGAAGCTGTTCTTGGGCCCCTACGCCAGCTTGAGGCACAGGTGGCACAACTAACGGGGATGCCTGCTACCCGGCCTACACAGCCCCCAGCACAGCCCCATCCTGAGCAGTGAAGGGATAGTGGCAACTGCCCATGGGTGCAGATATCAGTTCCACTGTTGCCATCTGTGGGCTCATGGGCTCTGGATATCCAAACATCCGTCCCCATCAATTGTGTAACCCCCCCCATACGTGTCATACACCGCCCCTGTATGCGTCTTGTTTGTCTTGTCTGTTGACCTACCCAACCTACCTCCCCAGCTAAACCAACTTCCTTTACCTGACATACCACTCTCACCTGAAAAAAAAAGGGCACTCTGTACCCACAAAAAAATGATGCCCCATACATAGCTGCCCATTTCGCACACATGTCTGCTGGACATGGAAACTGTCAATTACAACTGACTGTACAACAAGTATTATTGTTGTCCTTACACCTCTCTCAGGGGTGGAAGGTTTCAAATGTCACACCAAATTACAAACATATGTACAGCTGTTGCTGATGAAGAAATGGGCAGCTATGGGCCTTACCTACATCCCTCCTGCAAAACCCAAGCTTGTTTCCCTACTGTCTTACCCTCTTTGTGACCCCTTTTTCACCACTTTCCTGTCTCCCCATTTTCATTTCTTTCAAAGAAAATAGCGTGGGTGTATGCAAGAGTAAGCACTTTTAAGCAGTTGTAAGCGGGTGTGTGTGGAGCTGAACGCCAGTGCACATGCGGGAGCTCTGCGCAAACCAGCGCTAACCGGTTACAACTGCTTAAAAGTGCCTTAGTCACTCTGAATGACAGGTCCTGTAGTCTGCTCAAAAGCAAAATAAAATCCCACTGTCAGTCCCAAACCTAGTACCTTGGAAACAGTAGTCTGCATGACTTACCACTAAGCCATGACTGTTATATAAGAACATTGTGCTACAATAAATATATCATGTTATAGTAGGAATGAATGTAAAGGGAATATAGGATGTGTAGTACACAAAGCATGTCATGTATATTTACTGTCAAATCTAGTGGATTTCTATAATAGTAGTGTGTGAACAGAAACAGCCATGCTAGTTGGTAGCTAGTAGGTAATAATGTCACTGTAGCACCTTGCAAGCCACACACATACTCACAGCAGGATAATCACTGCCCATACCCCACAACCTCTTACAGGAACACATCCAGACCAAGTAATAAAATATGTGGAGCAAAGGGCCAAAACCAGGGACACATTCCAAATAATGTTACAACAAACTTAGACAGTTCAGAGAGTAACAGGTTCTGCATTTTGTTGGATGTTTGGAAGGGTATGAAGTCTGAAACTTAAATGTTTGTCACTATATTCTGACTTGAGCCCAGAGTGATTTGCCAGAAAGAGCTGTGCATGAGATATTGACCAAAATATGAGACAGAAATGTGGACAACCTGCAAATATCTGTACACTTGAGAGGTATGACACTGCCATATTTGAATAGTTAAGAGCCTAGACATAGCAACAGTGACTGAGTTACAGGGATGCCCCACAGACTCCATGTGAAATGTACAAACAGTAGGCAGAAAGGTGTTACAGCACATGCAATGGTAACTATGAAGTCCTGAAAGTACGCACCACTTGCACGGCAGAAAAAGTGTAGTAATACATACGCTCATGCTATCCCACAGTCACAACTGCAGAATACCAGATAATTTAATGGATGTACCCCACTGATATGTACCATTCCATGAGGCGGATAACAGATGCACCTGAGAGTCTCTGGGGCCTGCTCAGCAGCATACTCAAATACCCTAATAGATGTCAAGGCCCACAACATGGCCAGACCACACTGCATGCTGTAACACCCTAGCAGATATAGCAAGCATTCCAAGGTGTGAATGTACATGGAAAATAGGAAAGCCACAGCAGCACACTACAGTCAAGACACCTAGCAGGCATACAAGTAGTGACTGTAAAGGGCAAATATTGAAGCCATAGCAACAAAGTGCAAGAGCCACTGCTATACACCAGTACACCACATATCCCACAGGAAAGCACACACACCCACATTAACAGTAGTAGTAGTCTTAGGTGTCAGTGTACATACACACTTAGTACAGGAAACTGGAGAAATTAATGGAGAAATGTTAATCTACAACACAGCCAGAAATATGAGAGAGATACTAACCTGTACACTCACAGAACAGTGTCCACAGCATACTAGCATGGTCCCTGCCCTTAAAATCTGAAAGGGCTACGCCTATCTCACATACCTTTTTATAGCACTGTTCTGAAATCACAGTGAGAACTGCAATCAGTACACAACTGGCTGCATGCAATTAGCAAATGCTGGCTAACAATTGGTGCAGAGGCCATCACATGGACATATGCAGATACCTGCAAAAGCATGCTGTACTCCCAGTCCACACATGCAATACTTTTATTGCACCCTGTGGAGGTAGTGAGAGACAGAGAGTGAGAGAGAGAGAGAGAGAGAGAGAGAGAGAGAAAAAAAAATAAACATACACAAACAAAACTGGTCAGCAACAACCACCTGAAAGCTGACAACTGGCAAGTGGAGCAGCAGGACACAAAACCAGACGGCAACACAAGCAGCTGTGACAAACACAGGTAATGTAAAGTAATACTATAAAAGTCTACATACTGTGAACCCTCCATATGTGTCATTGGTCTGTACCCATATGTATATGAAGATGTGCAAAGGGCAGGGGACATACAGCAACTATCAGTGAAGGCTGTACATACATTTGTATGTGAGAGCATCTATGTGCACATATCAATGTAGGTTGAATGTAGGTTGTAGTGCAATGTACAAAGTAGGTTTCACAGTTATGTATGTTTAGCAGTATGTTAGTGTGTGTATACAGTTTTGTAAACAAACATGTTGATATACCTATCTATCATATGGATACGTATGTATGTCAATATATGTATGTATGTATATATATATATATATATATATATATATATATATATATATATATATATATATATATATAATATGCATATATGTATACATACATAGAGAGAGATGTAGGAATACATAGACAGGTGTAGATAGAATATGTACAAACATATATATGTAATACACACATACAGATATAGATATATGTAGATACATATACATGGACAGACAGATCTGACTATCTACAGGTATGACTGTATATGACGATCTCACACTCCCCCTGTCCCACCCCTCTGTCACTCTCACCCTCTCTGTCACACCCCTCCATATCTATAGCAATATATGTACATCAATTTATATGTATGTATATATGTATACAGACATATATATATATATATATATATATATATATATATATATATATATATATATTTATATACATATACATATATCTATATACATATATATATATATATATATATATATATAGAGAGAGAGAGAGAGAGAGAGAGATGTATATATATTCTGAGTGAGGCACATGTGTACAGATGTATTGCAACAGGTACCTGGTGACAAAGGCATGGAGTGAACACCAGTGTCAAAACTGGAGTACCATACCCCATTTCAAATCACCTACACCAGTAACCACCAGATATGTGATTGGCTGCCCACCACCGAATGTGTCAGGGGTGAACAGGGTCATAAATGTGTACAATAGTCCCCCCAATGATATTCACAGTGGCACACTATTCCTGGAATACCTGCCCATGGTATGTGTCAGCAGACATGGTGTGTCAGCTACGGACATGTAGGTCAGTGTACCCCTCCACACCACATAATGGCTACCATGGTGTGTACCTCACATGACAGCTACAGATATGGAGAAGGACACAGTGACATGTACAACACTGTGACAAAGCACTCAAACACATTACCAATGCACAGTGACTGACAACACTACAGAGTACACACATACTACCCACATAGAGGTTACCACTCCTGGATTTACATACTTAAGTCACACCCATGACAGATGTCCAACAACCATAGTAACACCTCACACCATCCACAACCTAAATGACTGCTGTGTGTCGTCCGTGCCACTGCAATAGAGAGCACATGCTGGAGGTACAGGTTCCTTCCCACAGATATGACATACCTTGCAATAAACCACACAGTGTTAAGAAGCAAGACTCCCCATGAGTACATGTCACACATACCCCTGCTGAATGTTAGTCAGATAGGTAATATGCCATATGAGTCACCCTGTGTAACTGTTTGACAGCAGAAGGTACCATCACATCACATGTGTCACAATGGTCAGGGTAGCAGAACAGTATGCTGCTGAAGTCCCAGGGGCAATAGTATATTGTATAGTATTGTATTGTAATGCATTGTATTGTGTTGTATTGTATTGGTATGTAGAGGTGCCTCCTTCGTGGAGTGGAACCACTGCTGCTGTGCACCAGTGTACAGGTACATATCCTGTAGTCAGGCTAGTGTTACATAGCACTTCTATATGTGTGTTTAGCTCCTCTTGGAGTTCATGTAGCATGCAACCGGGGATATCATCAGGTCCCATTCATGTTGTGTATTCTGCTTTCCTGAGGGCGGCTCTCACCTGGACATCTGTGATGACAGGGAGATTACAGTCAGCTGGGATAACTATGTCTTATTTTGGGGGAGAGGGAGGGGGAAGCCTGCACTGAACCTATCTGCCACAATGTTGCCAATATCTGTGGGTTCAGTGAATTATTTGTTGTTGTGTACTAACTATGAGCATAGTGGAGGGTTTCTGACCAGGTTGCTAACATAACTGAAGAAGGCCTTATGGTTATCTGTAGTGTCCCTGTTGATTTCCCTCTCAAAGTTGCCCATGGATGTTTGTATGAGAGAAAATAGCTCCTTACTAGTGCTGATCAGACATGCCTTCCATTTATGGAATTATGCTCTGTCTTGCAGTAGCTTCCATCATTTGTAATACAATCTGTCTATGGCTGGGGTCCACCAGACAGGATGCTGTCCCTTTGTGGAGAATGTCTTGGTCTTATATGGGATTGCATGATCCATGCATTCTCGGAGATGTCCGTAGAAATCATTTGTGAAGGGGTCAGCATTGTGGGTTGTGTCTTCCACTGGCCCAGTGGGCTGAAAGGATACCATGTCACTGTACAAAGTGTAAAGTTTGCATTTGCAATGTTATTCACTATAGTTGTTTGTGCTGGGGGTGGAGGTGGGATATGTATATCCAGGGCAATTAGTTTGTGGTCAGCTCACAGTAGTTGATGATGTACCCCATACAGTACCTAGATACAAACCCCCAGAGTGAGGAGGTGCTTTGGACCTGAATCAGTGTTCTGACTGCTGGGGTTTGGTAGTATGTCATATGGAGTGTGCCAGGTACTGTTGCACAGTTGCTGGCTGAGCACTGATACCTGGCCATTTACATGTGTATCCACCAATAGACAGAGAGATGCTATATATGTGAGATATGTTGTATCACAACAGTCGAGTAGCATGTGTAGTATGTGTGCCAAATTCTGTTGACATATATTGCTGATATCATGTTATTTCCTTTTTCAGGACCATGGCTCACCAGCGAAATCCAGCTTACTCTGCAGTTGAGGATGAGGAGATACACCAGAGCCTGGTGCAGGATTATGCAATACTCTTTTCCCACATGAGCCAGAATCAGCAGGAGAGGGCTGCACTGTGGCAAGACCTGGCCGGTCGGGTAAATGACATAGGCACGCATAATAGGACATATGAGCAGGTACGACATCACTGCAGTGATTTAATCAGAAATGTCTGTCAGCATGCGTTGGATATCCACAGGCAACAGGTCGCCACAGGTGGTGGGGTGGCTACACATCCCCCACTCACCAGACTGGAGAGACTACTCATGAGTGTAGTGGCTCCAGCCCACCAACAACAACAACAGCAGCAGACATGCATTATGATGGAGGCTGGAGCCACGCAGCAGCAAGACTATGAGCATGCAGGTAATATGCCATATGTATAGTTGACTGTTGTGTACACTGGTAGTTAATGCATGTGTGAGGTGTGTCTTTGGTTTGTAGCTGTCATCATAGTATTTAATGTGCAAGTGTGATATCCTCAATATCAGCAGCTGACCTGTGAAAGGCGACTGTTGTACTACTGACCTGTATCATACTCAGTAACAATGGCACAGTTGTGCCCACTGACATTAGTTTCCTCACTTCTGCAGGTCCCTCCAGTGTAACAGCAATGCAGCCTATCCATGCTGGTCAGTGTGTATTAACAATACCTTTAATAGTCTTGATAGTAATAGGAATATTAGGCTCACTGAGTAGTGCTCTGTGTGTATGCATGCAGGTGTGTCTGTGTCTGTGTGTTGATATCTCGCATACTGAGTAGTGTACAACTGTGTGCAACTGTGTGCAACTGTGCATGTGTGCATGTGTGCATGTGTGCATCTGTGCATCTGTGCATGTGTGCACCTGTGCATGTGTGCATGTGTGCATCTGTGCATGTGTGCACCTGTGCATGTGTGCATGTGTGTATGTGTGCACCTGTGCATGTGTGCATGTGTGCATGTGTGGACCTGTGCATGTGTGGATGTGTGCATCACTGGTAATATTGTGTAGACATTGTAAACTGTGTTTCCTGTTTCCCTCCCACAGGTTCTGGTGCTGCTCTGGTGTCATGCAGCAGGGAACCTGAATCAGGTGCCATGGGCACTCATAATGATGACATCTGTGTAATGGCACAGGAAGGTATGCCAGGGTCCATCACTAGTCAGCCAATTGACAGTACACAGCTGTCAACCCCATCAATGCACACAGTTATCCTGCCAATACACCCTTTGTCACCAATGTCCCTAGGTGATAGACAGCATACAGTGGGCATTGACCAGGGTAATGTGGTATCTGTGGCACATGCATCCCCACACAGCAGCCATGGGCATGGCCCTGAGATGGTACCACACAGACAGATGTCCAGGGTTTCTTGTGGGAGCATCCGTGGGTGTGCTGCCCCTGTCAGACATGCCCACAGAGGTTTTACAACCTCAGCTATGTTTTGGGCTGTCATGCAGACACAGTCACGTATGGAATGGTACACCAGACAGGGTCTGAGGGAGCTGACAGCATGTCGCACAGCCATGACTGACAGTATGTGTGACATTGCGGCTGCCATCCGTAATTTCACCGATGTCATAGACAGACGTTGTGGGGACATATTAGACCGGTTCCACAACTACATGTCCATGAGCCAGGGCGATGGTGGACGGTTGAGGCATTGACGTGGGCGTATGCCAGCAACAGCAGCAGCTGGCAGTCATCATGAATGACAACAGGGCCGCGGCCGCCCCCATAGTGCCAGCAGCAGCCCCAGCAATGCTGGGTCTGTGCTGTCATCAGACCGCCCCAGGAGACCACGTGCACGTGGCTCTGGCCAGGCCTGACAGGAATCTGTGTCCAGTCAATGAACACCTGCTTCTGATGACAGTACCCAGTCTGGATTGGTACTGGATACGGTCCGTAGCACCCCTGCAAGACACAGGTACCGTGTCCGTGGCCAGAGACACTGATCTGTATGACCTGGCAGGTACAGTCTGTGGCTGTCCACGAACACCAGTATATGGCAGCCATGAGGTGGAACTGTGTGCATCCATACACACATGCGAATTGACAACACCTAGGGCTACCACATACACGCACACACTGCATCAACATTGCCCAACCTTGTACTGCTGTCCCTCACCAACACACATACACATACATGTCAATTGGTGGTATCGGTGGCTGACTCAGGCATACCAAGTTCACACCCTGTGCATATGATGAAACTGTGCCACTTCCTGCAATCTGTAACATCAGTGCAGGTACAGGTTAGCATGTTGCTGATGCATAGGGTGACTGCATAGATGTGTAGTAATAGTATCATGTTGTTAACAGTACTGTGTGCTGATATAATTGTGGGTATATCACAGCATGCCTGATGCAGTAAGGGTATGATTGTCATGTACTGTTGTCCACACCCATGGTAAGTACCATAGTGTATCATCTGCACATGTTGGCATACTGGTGGTAAGGATGTCAACAGAAGGCTACATGCATAGGTAGCACAGGGGATAAGGTAAAGAAAGTATTAATATGCAAGGATGGACATGTAAACTGCAAGTGGCATGTTGCCCACACTGGACTCTGCAATGCAGATGTTTGAGGATGTTGATATGTGTGCAGTCCTACACGACTGGTACAGGACACACAGGAGCACCCTAGCACTGCAAGCTCACATCTCATACCATGCTAGATAGCCCCAACACACAAAACTAACTGTCACAGGAGGGAGAGTCGCCATACATGTCAGAGATACTGTGGTGGCAGGCCAGGTAGCATACATCCTACTAAGTATGGAACCACTGAGTGAAGGCTCAGTGTCTGTTATTTGACATTTGTATTACTGCAGGTATGAGCACATGGGTTTCCATCCAGTTATTGTACATCCTGACGGTACATGGTCTGTACACTTGTGCGTGCTGAGACTGGACCCTAGCCATCTGACCTGCGTATTTCCATGTACATGTGCATAATGCCTGCATATTTGCAATGTTACCTACTGGAAGTGGTACAGCTTGTTTGTTGTACAATGGACTACATGCAGCCCTGCTTACTGTAGATTTGTTTGCATGCATGTTTGCTTGCTGTTACCCTGGAATACTGATCCCACCTGCAATGCAGAGTTACAGAGCTTCTGTGGACTCCTAGTGACATCTGCATAGCTTACTATATGTATGTCCATGTCTCACTTGACAGAACATCACTGCTTGTCCTGTTCACATGTACGTTGCCTGTGACACATTGCATATGACTTACCTGGCATTTGTCCACGTGAGCAGTCATATATGCCAGTGCTAACTAATCACAGGCAATACACCCTCACATACTCACCTTCTGTTGAACCACCTGCTTCACTAGGGACGGCTTGCACCTGTCACCCCTGGGCTTTTGGATATTGGCAAAGGCTCTTGCTACCCCCATAGTGCCTTTGTTAGGTAAGGCTCAAAAGACAAACCCACCTCCATAGGTATCACAAGGGATAAGAAACTAAGAGTAATGCTACTCGATGCCAGCAGTCTAAACCTCAAGATGCAGGCACTCGAAACTCTCCTTAGCATGGAGAACATCGATATCTGTGCAGTAACAGATACCTGGTTCAGGGCTACCGAGAGCACCCCAGCACTACCAGGTTATACCTCATACCATGCTTTTCATCCCCAAAACTTGGACCGAACCACAAAAGGAGGGGGAGTATCGATATTAATCAAAGATACCCACACCTCCAGGTTGGTGGCAAAGCACCAAGCATCAGAGACTATCCATGTGCAACTAACAGTGGGTAAAACTGCCTTCCAGGTTATAGCCTGCTACAGACCACCCTCCCAAACCCAAGAACCGCACTGGGCCTTCCTGAGAACAGTGGAAAATATGAAGGTCTCTCCAAACACCATTATATTGGGTGACTTCAACTACCCAAACATAGACTGGGAGCATGACTCTAGCTCCAACACCCTAGCCCAAAGATTCCTAGAATTTATGAACTCAAATGCTATGGAACAACTTGTTACCACTCCCACAAGAGGGGAAAACATACTGGACCTGATCATCACCAACATGGGGACTCTATGCTCCAGACCAGAAGTGTATCCCTCACTGGTAAGATCAGACCATAAACTAATCTCACTGGATATTCACATCCCGACCCCACCCCCTGCCCAGAAAACCACAGTGAAAAACTTCTCTAAACCAAATTCACAGTCCTCAAAACCGAGGTGGAAACCTTCAAAGCCCCCGGGCCTGTGGAAAATACGGCCCAGACCGCATATTCCTCTATAAATGCATTCTATGGACACCTTCAGGAATGCATGGTCATGCGACCCCAAATAAAACCAAGACCCAATCCTCCAAAGGCAGACGTCCTGTCTGGTGGCCCCAGCCATAAACAAACTATACAATAGAAGGAGGAAGCTACTAAATGATACAGCAAAATCCCAAAAAGGGAAGTCATCACTGATCAGTATTAGCAAAAAACTACGGGCACTCATAAAATTGTCTAAGGCCAGCTTCAAGAGAAAATTGCACAGGACACTAAGGATAATCACAAGGCTTTCTTCAGTTATGTTAGGAACCTGGGTAGTAATTCCTAGATATGCTCAGAGGTAGTCCAAAATGTCAAAAGAAACACCGAACCCACACACATTCAGCGCAAACTTCTCCCCCCCCCATCCACACCGAAAGGGCAAATATTTATCCCAGCAGAGTGCTGCCCCCCTGACATCTCAGATGCTCAGGTAAGAGCCGCCCTCTCCAAAGCAAAAAACACAGCATCAATGGGACCAGACAGTGTCCCGGGCTGTGTCCTACATGAACTCCAGGAAAAGCTACACCCAAACATAAAACTACTGTTCTATCCCAGCCTTACTACAGGATATGTGCCCAAAGAGTGGCGTACAGCAACAGTAGTCCCTCTCCATAAAGGTGGTGCCTCAACGGATCCTGGACACTATCGCCCCATAAGCCTGACTAGCTTGGTCTGCAAAGCTATGGAAAGGATCATCATGGCCCTCATAAATAAAGATATTGGGGACCTACAGACACTGGATCATACCCAGTTTGGCTTTGTTAAGGGCAGATCCTGCCTCTTAAACCTGGTTGATTTCTTTGAAACAGTCACCAAGGTCATTGACAAGGGGAAGGTGGTCCACACAGCCTACCTGGACCTCGCAAAAGCCTTCAATACAATACCCCACTCAAACATTCTAGAGAGGCTCACCAGCTTAAATATAAACCCCTATGTCACTAGATGGATTGCACACTGGCTCAAGGACAGAACCCACATGATTAGAATTGCTGGAGCCATGTCAGACTCCAAACCAGTTACAAGTGGTGTCCCACAAGGCTCAGTCCTGGGACCTCTCTTGTTCGGTATATATTTCTCGGAGGTACAGGCCAACACGGAAGGACTGTGGCTGACCAAGTTCGCAGATGACTGCAAAATGGCCGCCATCATCGACTCTCCAGTCAACACAAGCATCCTCCAAAAGGGCCTCATAGAAACAGACAACTTGTGCCAGAGCCATGGCCTCAAGCTGAATGCCAAAAAGTGTATAGTCATCCCCTTTGGCAAAAAAAAGTGCCCACAAAGTACCACATAGGTGGTAATCCATTAAGTACAGAAGAAGTAATTAGGGACCTGGGGACCCAAGTTGATAGCAATCTCTCATTTGACAACCACGTGGCCAAAGTGGTTAGAAAAACATTTTATATAGCCCACCTCATCATGAAGGGATTCACATCTAGATCAGGGGAGGACATAGGGCCTCTTTACTCATCCCTCATCAGGCCCATAATTGAGTACAATGCCCCTGTTGGGATGTACCTTTTCAAAACACCTGCAGCAACTGGAAAGACCCCAAAAGTACCTCACCAAGAGGATCAAAGGGCTCAAACAGATGCCATATGCTGACCGGTTAAAGAAACTCCAGCTGTACTCAGTGGCATACCGCCTGTTCAGATGCGATCTGTGCCTGATGTATAAAGCCATGTCCAACCCGGAATTAATGGGCATGCTGCACCTCAGAATATCCAAATCCCATCGAGCTACTCGCTCGAGAGACTTGAACCTCAGCACTGAAATAAATAGGACATGCTGGAGGGACAGATTCATAACCCAGAGGCTCCCTTCACTCTGGAATAAAATCCCAATCCAGGTTAGGCAGAGTCCCTCATTGACTCTCTTCAAGAGGAATCTTGATGAGTGGATGGGACATCATAGGTTTACCCTGGGAATCACTTCTGTGTCACTGTTAGACAGAGGCACAGTATACTAACCTCGAAAAAGGGCATAGCAAGATAAATTTACAATGGGTGGCGAAAGCCAAACACATTCTGGCTAGGTTTATAAATGCCCTAGGGCCGATAGCCTAGTATGAACCTATGAACCTATGAACCTATGTACCTTGTTCCCCATTGGCCCTATGTGCTGGTAATCACCATGGCAATCACAATACTATGGTAGCATGTGCAAAGGTCACTTGTCAGTCACCTCTATGGTACAGTTGTGGAATATGTGGGTCATGTGGCAATGTCACAGCTGCCACATGTACACAGTCAACCCTCTCCCCTACACATGGACGTACAACACATGTATGATATGCATCCACATAGCCAAACTGGGGACTAAGCACTCTGATCCCAGTACTGGCATAACCTGTCAGGTGGCATGAAATACTACAGTGACTACAATACCAGTCTGATGTAGACCTACACTGACAGCAATACAAACACGTGAACACACTGGGCCATTCATGGAGCCTAAGAATAGCATCCTGCTTGAGCGGCAGACACCTCTGCAGCTGGCACACAGGCATACGTTATACCAGAACACAGCACGTGCAACACATAGCACACAAATATTGTGTGCCAAACAGTCACAGCCTGTACGGCTAGACAACACACCTGCTACAGTTATGTTAGGTACCTTTATTGTCCGGTACAGTGAGGCCACGCTCACCAGGCTAGACAAGGTGAAGGTCACAGTGATATGCCCATAGGGCACTATGGTCCACCACATAGCACAAGCATACAGGTCAGTCAGAGGCATGGACACATATGACTCAGTCATTGTCCATGCCACTATGGCTGACCTGTGATGTACCTCCCTGGTCTACATGATAGGGAACATGGAAGGGCTCTCTGAGCATGTGGCACAGGCTGGTATGACCCTGACCTTGGTTGGCATCATACCCTCACCAGGAATGCTGATGTATTACTGAATGCTGATGAATTACTGTAGCTACAACACCCTAGCTGAAAGGTTCCTAGCATGTAGTCACTGCATTTCTATGGAACAACTTGTTACCACTCCCACAACAGGTGAAAACATGCAGCACCTGTTCATCAACAACATGTAGACTATATGCCCCAGACCAGATGTGTATCCCTCGCTGCTAGGATGATAACATATACATCTCACACTGTATATACACATACCACATGCAGCACCCGCACAGAAGACCACAGTCATAATGTTATCCAGTACAAATACCATGTATTCACATGTGGCAGGCATCAGATATGGTAACTATTGAAGGTTATAGGTACATATGTGTATTTGGCACACACATACATCATCTGTGTCCATTGCCATTACTGGTTTAATCGATGTCATGCATTATTGTGAACAACAACCCACACACATGGGCATTCTGTGTGACAAAAACACACGTGGCATGTGTGGAATTCAAAGCCATAACTAACTGTGCTATGACAGTAGTGAGAGACGCAGTAGCAGAGTGTGCTGTTTGCATTACTGGGAGATTTGGCCTCTTCCGCTGTACTTTTAGGGTGCTGACATCATCTCTGTGTAGAGATTGGAATATGCAGCAGCTGGTGTGTTGTACTGGTTGGCAAAAAGGTCAGTTTTCTTGCACATGTAATTGCACACACCCTACTTCCACCCCCCCACACACACTTCCAGGATTCAAACCCCTACCTAACTATGTTATGACACTGAAGATGGACGCATTAGCGGAGCGCGCTATTCACATTACTGGGAGGCTTCTCTTTTCCTGCTGTACTTATAGGGTGCTGACATCATCAGTGTTTAGAAAGGGGAATGTGCATCCTGTAGTGTGTTCTCCTAGTTGCCAAAAGGGACATTTCTTTCATACAGACTTGCACACACACTAACCCCCTCCACACACTGAGCATTTGCAGGATTCAACCTTCTCTTGCTGTACTTATAGGGTGCTGACATCATCAGTGTTTAGAAAGGGGAATGTGCATCCTGTAGTGTGTTCTCCTAGTTGCCAAAAGGGACATTTCTTTCATACAGACTTGCACACACACGAACCCCCCTCCACACACACTGAGCATTTGAAGGATTGAAACCCCTACCTAACTATGTTATGACACTCGAGATGGACGCATTAGCAGAGCGTGCTATTCGCATTACTGGGAGGTTTCCCTTCTCCTGCTGTACTTATAGGGTGCTGACATCATCAGTGTTTAGAAAGGGGAATGTGCATCCTGTAGTGTGTTTTCCTAGTTGCCAAAAGGGACATTTCCCTCACACAGACTTGCACACACACCAACCCCGCTCACCCAACACACTGAGCATTTGCAGGATTCAAACCCCTACCTAACTATATTATGACACTTGAGGGAGACGCATTAGCAGAGTGCACTATCCAAATTACTGGGTATCTGTTCTGCACCTGCAGTATTTATAGGGTGCTGACATCATTATTTCTACAGAGGTATGTACATCTAGTACTACCTGTCAGGTGGGGGATAGCATATATATGCATTTGCAGCCACTGACTTCAGGGTCAGATATGCACATCGCACTGGCAGGTTATGTTCTATACCATGCTTCGTGACCACAGGACCTGTAACACACAACACAACCAGTACAGACCACCCCTCCCACATCCAGGACACACACTTTGCTTCCCTGGGAACAGTGCCAAGATATGCAGGTTTTCACATACACCATTCCAGTTGTTAACGTCAGGTACAGGCATATTGTGTGTGCGAACCACTCAGGCCTCTACAACATAACCCTACAGCTACTACACTTTGTGAGTCCATGTGCTATGGCAGAACCACTCACCACAGCCACAAGGTGGAATACATATTGCACCTGACCATCTGCAACATGGGTACTCACTGTTCCACACCAGAGGTAGACCACCATTGTTGATATCTGACCATACCCACCTTTCCCTGGACATCCATATCCCATCCCCACCTCCAGGCAAGGTTGTCACTGCAAACAAACTGTATTTATCAAAAGCAGATTTTACACTTGTGAAAACTGGGGTGGAAGACTTCAAAGGGCCCATGCCGGGGGAGTATGCAGGCCACTCTGCATAATCCTTGACAATTGCATTCTATGAGCATGTGGAAGGTTTGCATTGATCATGCTATCCCAAATATACCCATGACTGCTCCACAACAGGACATCTGTCAGGTGTACACTAGCCATATATGAGCTGTCCAACAGACAGAGTGAGCTAATACATTGCAGAGCAGTAGCCCACAGAGGGAGGACATCTCTGAACAGTACCAGCATGACACTTCAATCCCTCATAATCATTACGACACAGTGTTGACAGTGAAATTGTCCAGACAATGCAGATAAGGCTCCCCTCAGTCTGTTATTGATGCCCACTTACTGTTAGAAGTCCTCAGCAACCCTCTTCCAGCACACACCAACAACATGGATGTGGCTTAGCAAATTCAAACCCTGGGATCTCCACTGTGTCCCTGATTGACAGAGGCACAGCACACTAGCCTCACACGGTGCCTTATGTGACCTACTTTACAGTGGCACAGTAGCCTACCGTACTGGGGAGGCAGACGCCAAGCACACTCTGGCTAAGCTGTCATTCCCTAGGGCAAACAGCCTAGTGTTGACCTTTACACCCATATGTTTAATTGTCAGATGCACATTATTTGTTGCTGATAGACTGTTTGCAGGTCTTTATTGCCATAGCATTCCCTGTTTGTATGAACAACTTGTGTATCTGTGGAAGATGTTTGAATATGGGAGGGATCCACTATATCACGTATGTCTCTGTAGTCATTTAACTGTGTGCACTTGGCAGATTGCTGTAATGTGGTTGGTTCCTGGAATAATACGTACAAATACCAGATATGTGTGGCCAACTGCTAAACTGAGATTTCGCCTAAGTGTGTGAGCATGCCCAGTTCAGCCTTCCCATGGCATGTTGTCTGACATATGTCTTATAAAGTGTGCGAGCATGCCCAGTGTGAGCTTTCCATATGTTGAACTCTGCAGCCCACCACATTTGTGGATGAGTGTGAACTTCAACAACATCTCCCATTTATGGTTGTGTGTTGTGTGTCATGTTGTGTAGTTACTGTCCAACTGCTTTGTGTCTGAACACAACAGGGATTATACTGTGCCTGCAGGGTTTGCATGGGATACTTTGCATACAGTTGTCAACATCCTTTCATACTGACCTAACACTGTAGTACCATATAGTGTACTGGTTCAGTACTTTCACTGTGGTGGACAGTATCCTGGGCTTTAGTCCTATCACTGCTTTACATTTCCATAGTGAGCACAACAGCCTGGTTAGGGGCCAGTTGTGCACATCTGACCATGTTGCATTATGTTCAGATATGAACTACTTAAACCAGGCTTGTCCAACATTGGTAGTATATTCCAAAACATAGGTGTACATTGGCAAACACTAGCGATGTGCCCTAGGCCATTTCTAATGCTAGTCGGAGAGTGTGTTTGTCCTTCGACACACATTGTAAGTGGAGTTTGCCATGACATATGTCATGGTTAGTATACTGTGCCTCAGTCTACCTGTGACATAACAGTGATACCCAGGGTAAACCTACCATCTCCCATCCACTCATCAAGATTCCTCTTGAGGAGAATTGATGAGTGACTCTCTGGCTAACCTGTACTGGGAGTTTACTCATGAGTGGAGGTGGCTTCTGTGTTATGGATCATGCAGTACAGCTTGTCCTATGTATGTCAGTGCTGGGGTTCAGGTCTCTCATATGCATAGCTCACTACCATTCAGATTGTACAAGGTGCAGCATGTTCATTGATTCCAGCTTGGACATGGCTTTATACATCAGGCACAGCTTGCCTCTGGGTGGGCAGTATGGCAGTGTGTGGAACTGCAGTTTGTTTAATCAGGTAACACATGGCATCTGTTCAAGCTCTTTGATACTCCTGGTGAGGTACTTTTGGGGACTTTACAGTTGATGGAGGTATCTGCTGAGGTACATCCCACAGGGGCTATTGTAGTCAATTGTAACGCTGATGAAGGATGACTGCAGAGCCACAATGACCTCCCCTTATCTAGATCTGACAACCTTCATGATTAGGTGGGTATATGGTATGTTTCTGTAAACACTACAGCCACATGTTTGTCCAATGCAGGATATCTATCACCTTGTGTCCCCAGGTCTCTCATTACATGTTAAGAACGTAATGGGTTAACACCTATGTGGTAATTGGTGTGCACGTACTGTATATCCACGGGGGTTGACTATACACTTTTCTGCAATTAGCTTGCTGACATGGCTATGGCACCAGTTGTCTGTTTCTATGTGGCCCTTTTCTGGGATGCTTGTGTCAGCTGGAGGGTCAGATATGGTGGCCAGTTTGTAGTCCTCTGCAAACATGTTCAGACACAGTCCTTCCATGTTGGCCTGTACCTATGGGACATATATACCAAACGAGGGAGGTCCCAGGACCAAGCCTTGTGGGATGCCAGTTATATCTGGTTTGTAGTCTGACATGGCTGCAGCATGTCTGACCATGTCAGTTCTGTCCTTGGTCTGGTTTGCAACCCCTCTACTGACATAGGGGTTTATATTTAAGCTGGTGAGCATATCTATAATGAACACGTAGGGTATTGTATGGAAGCTTTTGCAAGGTCCAGCTACGCTGTGTGGACCACATTGCCCTCATCAATGACCTTAATGACTGTTTCAAATGAGTCAAACATGTTTAAGGGGCAGGAACTGCACTTAAGAAAGCCACACTGGGTAGGGTCTGGTGTCAGTAGGTCCCCAATATCTTTATGTCTGAGGTACATGCTGATCCTTTCCATAGCTGTGCAGACCAAGCTTGTCAGGATTCTGGGGTGGTAGTTTGCAGTATCCATTCAGGCAACACCTTTGTTGAGAAGGACCACTGTTGTTGTACACTGATCTTTGGGTACATATCCTGTGGTAAGGCTGACATTGAGCAGTAGTGTGATTTGGCATTCCATTCTTCTTGGAGTCCATGTTGGACTCAGCCCAGGACACCATCTCATACCATTGCTGCTGTGTGTTTTGCTTTGTAGATGCTGGCTGTTACCTCAGCATCTGCAATGTCAGGGGGCCAGCAGTCTGCTGGGATAGATATTTTGCATTCTGTGGGGGGGGGAGGTTGCACTGCATCTGTCAGGTTGTATGTTGGCAATATGTGTGTGTGTTTGGTATGTTGTTTGTAATATTTGTGTGATTCAGAGCATATCTGTGAATTCCCAACACGGTTCCTACCATCAGTTGAGAAAGCCTTGTGATTATCCTTAGTGTCCTGTACAATTTGTATCTTCATAGGTTCATAGGTTCATACAAGACTATCCACCCTAGGGCATTTATAAGCCTAGCCAGAGTGTGTGTGGCTTTTGCCACCCCTTGCTATGTGAATATTATGGCCATTTATGATTTACTTTACTGTGCCTCTGTCTGGACGTGACACAGTGAAGACCCCCAGTGTACATCTATGATCATCCGTCCACTTGGCAAGATTCCTGTTGAAGAGTGTCAGTGAGGGGCTCTGCCTAACATGGAGTGGGATTCTGTTCCAGGGTGTGGGGAGCCTCTGGGTTATGTATCTGTCCCTCCAGCACATCCTATTTCATTATGTGTTGAGGTTGACATCTCTCACTCTCACAGCTCCGATGGCTTTGAGTTTTCTGGGGTGGAGCATGTCCATTACTCCTGTGTTGGACATGGCCTTGTACAACAGACATACAACACCTCTGTGTAGGCAGTATGTGACTGCATTCAGCTGGGGTGTCTACAGCCAGGCAGCATGTGACATATATTTGAGACCCTTTATCCTCTTGGTGAGGTACCTTTGAGGTATTTTTTAACTGCTGCAGGTGTCAGGTAAGGTACATCCCAAATGAGGCATTGTACTAGATTATGGGTCTGATAAGAGAACAGTATAGGGGCACAATGACCTCTGTTGACGTAGATGTGAATCCTTTCATGATACGGTGTCCAATATAGACAGTCTTCCTAGCCACATTGGCAATGTGAGTGTCACATAACAGGTTACTGTCCACTTGTGTCCCTAGGTCCCTGATTACTCCTTCCATACATAATGGTTTACCACCTATGTGGTAATTTGTGAGTACCTTGTTTGGTATTTGGTGGGACATTCATACTGTCCAGTGTCTTCAGGACGGCTGGGTGGGGTTCCTGTGTGTGAGAGTGTGGTCTGTAGCATGCTACAGACTGTACAGCAGTCTTGCCTATGGTTAGTTGCACATGGGTGGACTCCGATGCTTTGTGCATTGTCAGTTACCTGGACGTATGGGTGTCTGTGCTGAATATGGATACTCACCCTCCTTTTATGTTTTGGTCCAGGTTTTGGGGCCATAACTCATGATATGTGGTTTAACCTGGTAGTGCTGGTGTGCTGTCAGGAGGCTTGCAGCAGGTTTCTGTCACTGCACAGACATCGATGTTCTCCATACAGGGGAGGGCCTCGGGAGCATGCATATTGAGGTTTACAAGTCTGGCATTGGTCAGCATTACCCTTATGTTTCTTTCCACTTATGTTTTCTAGGGTGGTGGGTTAGTCTTTTCAGCCTTGCCTATGAAAGGCTCTATGGAGGTGGCAAAAGCCTTATCCAATATCCAGATGCCCAGGGGTAACAGGTGCAAGACATCCCTGGAACTGCAGCGTGGCTTGTCAAGCATGACATCCCAAGCAGACAGACATTGGATCCCCTTGGAATGACACCAGTAATTGTGCCACTTGTTAAAGCTGATCATTCTGTGTTTGTACTATGGCATCATTCTTGGTGAGGGTAGGATGCTGCAAACGGTCAGTGTCATACCGGCCTGGACTACATAATCGGAGAGCTCATTTATGTCTCTTTTCATGTAGTCCGGGGAGGTACATCTCAGGTCATTCACACCAGCATGGACTATGACTGCATCATATTTCTACTTGCTTTGGGGTGACCTGCATACTTGTGTTATGTGGCGTATTGTAGCAGCCTACAGGCAGCTTACTGTACCCTTTCCCTTGTTCAGTCTGGTGAGCGGGACAGCAGCGTGTCTCACTATGGAGTCACCTATTACAACTGTATCAGGCATGTTGTTTCTCCTTCTGGCCTGTGACTGTTTGGCACACCAGCTTTGTGTACTATGTGTTGCATGTGCTATGTTTGGAGGTTGTGGTTGCTTGGGTGTCTGCTTTGGAGGCCTCTGTTGGTGTGGTGTGTTTTTAATTAGGGCCTCCGGGAATGTTTTTCTGTGTTTATGTCTTTGGTTTGCAGTTGTGATAGGTCTATGTGGGACTGGGTTTGTGGTGTATGTGGTTACCTTCTCCTCCTGACTAGTTTTGACAGTACTGAGTTGAGGGAGCTCAGCCTCTGGTTTGGATAAATGGTTGCATCTCTCACATATATATGTATTTCTTGGGGGGAGTTGAGGGTTGTCTGTGTACTTGGGGCAGGTGTAACATTGCCTGAAGATTCACAGATTCAACTTGTTGTAGCTGGCCTTAGTGGATTGTATGTGTGGACATATTTTATTGCCATACTACTGATCAGTGATTACTTCCCTTTTTATGTTTGCTCTATCATGTAGTAGCTTCCTCATTCTCTTGCATGGTTTGGTAATGGCTGGAGTCCACCATGCCAGATGCCTGCGTGTATGGCATTGTGTCTTGTTTTAATTTAGGATTGCATAATCCAAGCATTCCTGGCAGTGTTCATGGAATGCCTGTATAACAGGTTCTGAGGTGTGGCCCATATTTTGCACCTGCACAGGGCCTTTAATGGATTCCACATCAGTTTGGGGGAGTGCAACTTTTGCTTTACACATGTTTTTCACTGTGTTTTTCTGGCCAGGGACTGTGGTCAGGATGTGTATATCCAGTGTGATTACTCTATGGTCTGGTCTTACCAGTGAGGGATACACTTCTCATCTTGTCATCCAGTACTCATGTTGCTGATTATCACATCCAGTATGCGTACCCCTCTTGTGGGAGTGGTATGTTGTTCCTGGGCATTTTGGTTTATGGATTCTAGGAACTTTTGTCCTACAGTGTTGGAGCTAGTATAATGCTCCCAGTCTATGTCTGGGTATTTTCAGTCACCCAATATAATGTGGTTTGGAGGACTTGATATATTCATGTATTCCAACATAGGGCAGGTGTAGTTCCTGGTGTTGGGACAGTAGTCTGTAGCAGGCTATAAACTGGGAGGCAGTTTTAGCCACTGTTACTTGACCATGGCTAGTCCATGCTGCTTCTTGTTGTGGTACCAACATGGGGGTGTGGTTATCCTTGACAATTATTGCTAGTCACCCTCCTTTTGTAGCTTGTTCCATGTTTTGAGGCTGTACAGCACAGTATGAGGTGTAACCTGGTAGTGTTAGGGTGCTGTTGTGAGCCTTGACCCAGTTTTCTGTTACAGCACAGATATCAACATTCTCCATACTGGGTGAGTTCAGACTACATGCATCTTGCTGTTTAGACTTCTGGCACTGGGTAGCATTACATCTAGGTTCTTATCTCTTGTGATACCTATGGAGGTGGGTTTGCGTTTTGAGCCTTACCTATTCAGGGCATGCTGTGGGTAACAACAGCCTTTGCCAGTATCCATAGGGCCAGCACTGATAGGTGCACGCCAACCCTAGCAGGTGGAGCATCATGTCATGCTCAGCATGTCATCCCAGGCTGGCACACATTGGATCCCCTTTGACTAACCGCAATACTTCAGCCAATTATTGCAATTGATCATCTCATTGTCATATTGTGGCATCATGCTTGGTGAGGGTAGGATGTTAGTCAGGGTCCTCAAGTGTGCATATACTACATGGTGTTACATTGCTTAACACATGGCATTCATGCCTCAGGTGGTGTTGCAGGGCTGCCTCTGTCGGATGCACATACTACACTCCCTGTACATGTTTGAGAGCAGGTTATGTCATTTTAGGCATCCCTGTTATTATATGAGTGAGTCAGAGAGGGGTATCATTCCCAGGGTTCCTACTGAGCCAGTGTATGTGCTATGCATTGCCTCTTTGCCAAGGCCAGGGCATACTGGGCACACCTCCTTCTGCCTACTGGGGCAGGCTCAGGTTGTTCCTCCTCCGAGTCACGCTCTGCCTGTGATGGCCTTGGCAATGGTGGGGGGCTGTTTGGCCTGGCCCTATGCTGGTCCTGCTGCAGCTGTTTTCACAAGATCATATTATGCAGCATAGCACATACCATGACAATTTGGGTACATGTAGTTGGTGAGTCCTGCAAGGCTCCACCAGATGTGTCCAGACACCGGAACCATGACTTGAGCAGCCCAAACACATGCTCTATTACATTACGTGTTTGTGCGTGTGCCTCATTATGGCGTTCCTGTTCAGGTGTGTGTGCATTTCTGATGGGTGTCATCAGCCACGGCTCCAGTGCATAACCTGCATCCCCCACTAGGTGCCCATGTGGGATGTCCCCATTGCCAAATGTCTTGTACAGCTGCGTCAAATGCCAGATATGGGAATCATGGTAGCTCCCAGGGCAGCCAGCACACACATTCATTATTATGCCCTGGGCATCACACACAACCTGGCAGTTGATGGAGGGGAAGCCCTTGCGGTTAATGTAGGCCCTACCCTGCTCACCGGCTGGTGCTTTGATGCATATGTGCGTGCAGTCTATTGCACCCACTACCTCAGGGTATTCCGCTATTTGCTGGAAGAGAAGCATATTGCTGGCCAATACCTCACGGGCATTGGGGAAATATACATGATCACCGACATGTGCTGACATGGCATCCAGGAACTGGAACATCATATCACCAGTTGGTCTCTGGAAGGTATCTGTTGCTAGTATTCTTAGGCCAACACATACCTTGGTTTCCACTGGGATGGGTTCCCCTCTGTTGTTTCTGTGTGTGAGGCGTGGCCTGCACAGCTCGACAATTTGCTGCAGGAGGTCTCTGTCCACTCTATAGCGCTCTACTATCTCCAGCTCATGTAACCCGTGGTAGGTGACCCTGGGCCTGTACACTCTTCTCCGTCTCCTCACTCTGGGTTGTCTGGCACCATCTGCATTGTCACCACCCTCAGCAAGTCACCAATGTCTCCTTATGACAGCTATGGCAGCCCCTAGCATTTCTGCTCTGAGTTCAGCTTTTTCAGTTTTCACTTCTAATAGCTTACTCCTGTCTTGCAGTGTCTCTTGAGAGAAACATCCTGCACTGCTGTTTGCAGAGTTTTAAGTGCTTGGCTGAGCTACTATTCTGCCTGTGTAATTGCCTGCTCTTAATTGTTTTCACCTGCTAGCTCCAGCAGTATTCCCTGCTAGCTTCCTACTAATTCTGTTGCTTCCTTTTTCCTTTCTGTTTCCTCAGGGGGGAGCAACACGCATACCAGCAGAAACACGCTCACAGTGGCTTACACACGTGCACATATGCTTACACGGTTCAGAATCTGCTTATTCAGGTTAAAACGTGCGCACACCAGCGCAAACAGTCTTAGATGTCTGCCAACAAGCTCCCACATAGTCTGCCTTACACGCGCGCACACTGCCCTACTCGCACCTCATGGCATGCACACGCGTGCATGCACGCTCAGCAAGAAACTTTGGTGTAAGTAACAGTGTACACCTTCCATTTCTTGACTTTCCCATGCTTATCTTGTGGCACTCCTCTTTCCATGATATGTGTCTGACATCTGTCATGTAACACTGACCTCCAATGAACTGCATTTCTTTCTACCATTCCCCCCTGTGATGTCACCTATCTCCTACTCTATTCCTCCCCCTTATGTATCTCTTACACTACTCAGAATGTGCTCATTTGCTATGTGACAGTGGAATTCAGTATCCTAACACTCATTTACATCAGATTGCCTACTAATGCTTAGTTACATGTCTTAGACTCTGCTTCCCACCTTAGCAACCACTAAACAGTGGCCATGTTGTTTTTGGTCTGCTGGTCCCTGCATTGTAAATCCATGTATTGCATAAAACCCACATTTGTGGGTTTATAACCTTCATTTTTATGTTTTATACAGTGCAACCCGTTTACGCGGGGCTGCACTCCATTTAAACATCGACGATTGCCGAAAAAAAAGATATTTATTTTTCATATTTGCATCGGGGTACCTTGCCAATGGCCACATATTTGGCCATTGGCATGCTGCCTGACACATATGCACCCTTTATTTGGAGCTGACATGGCTCCGTTGTGATTTTTGCAGAAACGTACTCAGTTGTCAACTGAGTACATTTCTGCAGCTAAAACGGCTTTTACACAGGCTGCTTTGGGCTTCGTAGATCGCTAATCTACCTCATTTGCATGCCTTTTGGCTGCAAGTGAGGTGATTAGCATATCCACGCTCACTCCGTGTAAGAGACATTTTAGCTAGTCTCTTACACGGACTTTAGGGCTGTTCCTGGATCGCGAAGGCTGCATGGAGTCTTACACTACTCTTAGACTCCGTGCAAGCCTTCGTGAAACCTGCCCGATGTGTTTTGTTGCAGCCTCTTCAATGCTCCTTCTACACTTCCTTGTATTATTAATGGACATATTTATCGGCATATATATAATTTCTGAATGCAGTCAGAATTTTTAGACCTTTTCTTATTATATTAATAAACTGGTTATTAAATTAATTGGCTATAAAACTGGATCAGATAGGCTTCTATTTTTTACAGTAGTCACAACTGTATTACCAGTTTTCTTTTGTGAGTTTATTTACTTACAATAAACCTTTTTATTCTTGGTATCAGTTGCTAATTTTGTTTTGTACCTTAAATGGTATTGTTTAATTTGAATATATAGTTTCTTTGTAATTTTATTAAATGTTGTTTTATTAATTATTGTTAAATATTTCTAAAGTTTAATATGAGCTCTTATTTTGTTTATAATAATTTAAGAAGCCTTTTACTCTACTAATAAGGAAGTGTATTACTATGGTGTTTACTTTTAACAACTATTGCTTTTATGACTTTGTGTAATATTCACTTCAAAACCGTGTAACCATAATCAATGTCACTAGTTAAGTTATTCCAATTAACATTGCTTATTACTTCTTTCATTATGTTATAATCAATTTTACCATACTTGTATGCTTTATTCAGTTTTAAATATATTATACTTTCATTTGTCAAATAT
Organism: Protopterus annectens; assembly: GCF_019279795.1. Taxonomy (NCBI): domain Eukaryota; kingdom Metazoa; phylum Chordata; order Ceratodontiformes; family Protopteridae; genus Protopterus; species Protopterus annectens. The sequence continues at coordinate 794,438,816 of NC_056729.1, forward strand.
AATGAATTATGATCTGACTTACCTAAAGGCATACAGATTTCCTTATTGTTATCAGATTAACATCATTTGTTGCAACTAAATCTAATAGTCTATCTTTCCTAGTCTTCTCTGCCACTAATTGGTTTAACCCATTAAATAATAACATCTCGGAATTAGTTTGAATTGCAATTATTGAACATCTCCCAGTTAATATCTGGGTAGTTAAATTCTCCAGTATTAACTTTTTCAAGTTAAACCTATTGTCCAACTATTGCAAAAAAATCCTTACAATTTGTTTTATCCATGCCTGGGCACTTACAGCATGCCATTATTCTTTTTGTATCCTATAAACCCCGCAGATCCTCAATTAATTTCTTCATAACATTTGTAGAAATCAATACCGATAGTAATGTTTCTCTTACAAACACTCAAATACCTCCATTTCTTAAACATTGTTTTAGACACTCACATAGACCACGTGAGTTCCATGTTTCTACTATTACTGCTTAATCACATCATTCTTGGCATATTACAGATTTCATCTCATTGTATTTATTACCAATGTTTTGTTCATTACACAAATATATTTTAATGAACAAAATCCTGTACCTTTTTTCTTTCATGGTTATCTTCCTTAAAAAGAAGAATATCATTTATTTATTTATATATATATATATATATATATATATATATTTTTTTTTTTTTTTTTTTCTGTAATATATTCAGATTATAGTAATTTAAGTGTAATGTATCTATAGCATAAATTCTTGATCACATACACATTCCTCCCAGTTAGTAATTAAATCTGTCTTTTAAACAGAACATAATTGACTGAGACAAGTGTTGAACAAATGAGAATTTGTAAAACTGTAATAGTTCCATCTAAATGATATAATTTTTCACTGAATATTACCTGCACTGGAGTTTTTGTCTAAAACCAGCTTGACACAAGAACCACACCCAAATATGCCATTGCAACCATGTGACCAAAGTTCATACATATGAATAACATTACTGTAAATACTGAATAATATACATATCCATTAAAACACATGAAAATGTTATAACATTGCAGGCAGCATTGACTGCTTACCCTTAAATGGACACAAATAGCATTAAACCCTTATGCTCACTGTAAGCTCACCCAAGTTATAAAACAGTGTACTTATGCTCAGCCCACAAGAATTAAGGGTGAAGGGGAGCAGAAGAGAGGTTCCACCAGAACTCATTATATGCCACCCCTCATATCACATTATCTATTCTCACAACTACCTCAATGCATAGGCCTGGGAAGGGCAAGAATGATCAAATCCCACACCAAAATGCTCTCTTTACACTTTGCTCAGCAATACTGAACATAGACCCCTCCCCTATTACCTCACTTAGGTTCATTGGTTCATAGGTAAGTACTAGGCTATCTGCCCAAGGGCATTTATAAGCCTAGCCAGAGTGTGTTGGCTTTCGCCACCCCCTTAGATTAGTTCCCTGTGCCTCTGACTAGCAGAGCCATTAGTTCCCTACGCCTCTGTCCAGCAGAGCCACTGTAGTGATCCCCGGGGTAAATTTTCTGTTTCCCATCCACCCGTCAAGGTTTCTCTTGAAGAGTGCTAGTGAGGGGCTCTGCCTGATGTATATTGGAATCTTGTTCCAAAGCATGGGGAGTCTCTGGGTCAGGAATCTATCCTTCCAGCACATCCTATTTATTGTTGTGGTAAGGTTTATATCCCTAGAGCATGTGGCTCTCAAGGATTTGTTTTTTTTTAGGTGGAGCATATCCATCAATTCTGGGTTGGACATGGCCTTGTATGTCAAGCAGAGATCACCTCTGAGTAAGCAGAATGCAACAGAGTACAGCTGAAGTTTCTTTAGTCAGGCTGCATATGTCATCTGTGAGGCCATTAATCCTCTTGGTGAGGTACTTTTGTGGTCTTTCCAGCTGTTGCAGGTGTCTTGTAAGGTACATCCCAAATGGGCGTTGTATTCTATAATGGGTCTAATAAGTGATGAGTAGAGAGGCACAATAACCTCCTTTGTCTTGGATGAGACCCCTTTTGAGATTAGGTGGGCCATGTAGAAGGATTTTTTTAACCACCTTGGCAATATGATCATCAAAGGAGAGATTGCTATCTACAAAGCAAAATAAATACGAACTGCACCGACTGCTGTTTATTAAAAAAGCTCAAAACAAGCTCCAAAAGACTAAGTGCTTTCACCATATGTAAATCAATGGCTTCTTCAGAGTACAAGGAGCATTACATCACAACACTTATGAATATTTTACACATTCAAATCCACCTATCACACATCTTAGTTAATTAAATATGCTAATAAGCCAATACATTCCAAGTACAAAGAACATTTTTTGTATAAAACATATTACATAAAACTAATGTATAAAAATGAAATTAAATAAATCTAGCTGAATTAATACACATTCTATGGTCAACCCATTACATTCATCTTTTGAGTAAATGTTGTTTCTATAATTTTGTCAAAATGCATTACAATAATTGCTTGGAATGAATACCTTAAACAATACACTCAAACGCTAACTAAGTAGCATTAAATAGCCATAGCTCTCTGTTTAAGCAATGGCATAATTGAGATGTGATCGTTAAGCCCCGGAAAAGATGTAGCGTTGAAAATAACTTGCCATTTGTATTCTAGTGACTGGGGCCTCCAGATGGACAATGCATTTCTTTTTAAGTCGGTTGCATTGAAGTAGGTACTGAAGGGTCTCAGGTTCAACAAATTACCCACAAATTGAAAAGGGGACTGCTGCTTACAAACAACTTGTTGATTTATTCAACAGGACTGGTTTGAAGATGTTGGACATCATTGTTAAAAATAATCAAAGTAAGTTAGAATCACTTGAGAAAGAAATTGTACTTTTGAATGGAAGCATTGTCAATGATTTATTGTTTTTTCAGTATGTTAGATGATATAATGTATTGCTTAACAATATTGATAAGTTTGTTGACAAGAATGTTAAAATAAAAATTAAGAAGTTATCCAGAGATATGTCAGACTATAAAAATAACACGGCATATACTTTTGGGACAAGTAACAACAAGAGGAGAAAACATAATTGATCTCATCATCACGAACATGGGATCACAATGTTCAGCACCGGAAGTATACCCCTCACTGGTGAGATCAGATCATAAACTAATCTCGCTGGAGGTCCTCATCCTGCCCCCACCTGAAATAAAAAGACCACAGTGAAAAACTTCGCTGACTTTGAGCCAGTGGTAAACATTACTCAAACCGCTGAATCACTTACAAATGCCTTCTACCAGCACCTACAGGACTGCATGGATCAGGCAATCCCAAACAAAACTAAGACTCTTTGTACCAAAGGCAAGCGTCCAGTCTGGTGGACCCCAGCCATAAACAAGCTCTACAACAAAGGAGGAAGCTACTACAAGATAGAGCAAAATCCTGGAAAGGTAAGACACCTTTGATCATTATAAGTAAAAACTAAGAGCTCTCATAAAATCATCCAAGGCAAATTTTGAGAGAAAATCGCCATGCAAGGACTCAAAAGACAATCATATATGTTAGAAACCTAGGAGGAAACTCCCAGATATGCTCAGAATTAGTTCAAAATGATGTGAAGATTACTGAACCTACACACATTGCCAACATACTGGCTGACAGGTTCAGTGCAAACTTCCACACCCCCCCAAGGAGAGATATCTATACCAGAGGATTGTAGCCCGGTGAGAACTGCTCTCTCCAAAGCAAAAACACAGCATCCATGGGACGGATGGTGTCCCGGCTGTGTGCTCCATGAACGCAATGAGGAATTAAAGCGGCAGTTAGGACAGCTGTTTAATCTTAGCCTCACCTCAGGATACTGTGGTCCCACTTCATAGCTTGACAAGCCTTATCTGCAAAGCCATGGAGAGGATCATAATGGAACTCATAAATAAAGACATAGGGAACTTGCAGACTTTGGATCCAACCCAGTTTGGCTTTGTCAAAAGCAGATCATGCCTTTTAAACTTGGTTGACTTTTGAGACAGTCACCAAGGCCATTGATGAGGAAAGGCAGTCCATACAGCCTACCTTGACCTGGCAAAGGCCTTGACACAATACCCACTCAGGTATCATGAAAAACTCATCAGCTTGAATGTAAACCCATACATCACAAGATGGGTTGCAAACTGGCTAAGTGACAGAACCCACAGGGTCAGAGTTGCTGGAGCCATGTCAGACTCAAAGCCTGTCACAAGTGGTGTCCCACAGGGGGTCCACTCTTGTTCGGCATCTACTTTTCTGAAGTACAAGCAAACACAGGAGGGTTATGGCTGACAAAGTTTGCAGATGACTGCAAACTGGGTGCCATCACATCTGACACAGATATCCTTCAGAAGGGCCTCACAGAAACGGATAACTGGTGCCAGAGCCATGGCCTAAAGTTAAATGCCAAGAAATGCATAGTCATACCCTTCGGGAAAAACAAGGTTACTAGCTACCATATAGGTGGCAATCCACTGAGCACAGAAGATGTCATTAGGGATCTGGGGACCCAGGTTGACAGTAGCCTTTCATTTGACACTCATGTTGCTAAATTAGTTAGGAAAACCTTCTACATTGCCCACCTGATCATGAAGGGATTCACATCTAGATCAAGGGAGGTCATCGTCCCCTGTACTCATCACTCATTAGACCTATGATTGAGTACAATGCCCCATTCGAATGTATCTGACCCGACACCTGCAGCAGCTGGAAAGGCCCCAAAAGTTCCTCACCAAAAGGATAAAGGGTCTCAAAAATATGTCTTATGCTGCCCGACTGAAAGAACTCTAGCTCTATTCAGTCTCGCTCAGAGGTGACCTGTGCCTGACATATAAGGCCATGTCAAACCCTGATTTGATGAATATGCTTCACCTCAAAAATCTAGATCCCTCAGAACCACAAGGCGGAGACTTAAACCTTGACACGGTTATTAATAGAACATGCTGGAGGGACAGATTCATCACCCAGAGACTCTATGCTGTGGAACAAAATCCCGGTACATGTGAGGCAGAGCACCTCGCTGGCCTTGTTCAAGAGGAATCTTGACCAATGGATGGGAGATCGCAAATATACCCCAGGGATTACTTCAGTGTCACTGCTTGACAGAGGCACAGCAAAATAATAGGCATAGTTTTATTCAAACTAAAGGGGGTAAAGCCAAATAACTATGGGCTAGGCTTACAAATGCCCTTGGGCAGATAGCCTAGTATGAACCTATGAACCTATGAACCTAATACATTAATAACCTGGATACATTTGGTAACCAGGCATTTATGAATGGTGCAGACATTCAAAACGACAATTTTGATATTGACACTAGTGAGTGCTTGGATGAACAAGTATTTTGGAGCTTGTTTTGGGCTTTGTTAATAAACAGCAGTCGGTGCAGTTCATATTTATTTTGCTTTTTACTAGTTTTCACCCTTTTGGGTTCTGTGTTTTATTCAAATGGTTGTACGGCTGTCACTTGACGAGCAGTTTATGCTAAGCTCTATTGCTTTGGGGAATTTCCTTGTTTCACTATGGAAACTGTTATTGGTGAACTTACAGCTTCTATTAAGAAGCTAACAGCTCTTTTAATTAATAACCAGAATGAGGCTGGAAGGTCAACCCAGGTGACGCTTACTGATTCGCAAGTGGAATTATTCACGCTCCACTCGCCACCGGCTTTGAATGCAGTTAATAACAGTGACAATGAGACCAGTAGTCGTAATGAACTCAATGATGGTACACAAACCAACCGGAGGGACATTAAACAATGGCTTCGGACACCAGAGGTCAACTTCTCGGTCTCGAATGATGAGGGAAGGGATATACCGATGCCATGTTTAAAGAAGCAACTTGAACAATTCAAAACTATTTGTCGGAAATACCGGGGCCTCCAGATGGGCAATGCATTTCTTTTTAAGTCTTTTGCATTGAAGCAGGTACCGAAGGGTCTCAGGTTCAACAAATTACCCAATGGAATTGAAAAGGGGACTGCTGCATACAAACAACTTGTTGATTTATTCAACAGGACTGGTTTGAAAATGTTGGACATGGAAATTGTACTTTTGAATGGAAGCATTGTCAATGATTTATTGTTTTTTTTCAGTATGTTAGGTAATATAATGTAATGCTTAACAATTTTGATAAGTTTGTTGACAAGAATGTCAAAACAAAAATTAAGAAGTTATCCAGAGATATGTCAGACTATAAAAATAACACAGCATATACTTTTGGGACAAGTAACAGCAAATACATTAATAAGCAGGATATATTTGGTAACCAGACATTTATGAATGGTGCAGACATTCAAAACGACAATTTTGATATTAACTCTAGTGAGTGCTTGGATGAACAGTCTTGTTTTTTAGATGGGTCTCCAGGACCGAGGAGATCGGAATGTTTGAGGAACAAAAGGGGAGGGTTCCCAATGAATCAACAATATGTCGTGTACCAAAAATCACAACAGGTGACCAACAAATACAACAGGAAAGGGCAATGGCACAACAACAGGATGAAGCGGTAGTAGTTGTTGGTATCAATGCTATTTCTGAAAATTTTCAAAATGATGAAGCTTGTTATATTGATGGTGGTTTTGGCAATGCGTTTTCAAATTCAGTGCTTTTTAATAATGATGATGAAGGTGTATTACACTGTGATATTAGTACCAAAGCTGGGTCCACTATCTACAATTTTAGTGCAATAGAAGTAAAACAAATGCATCACAATGTACTTTGTAAAGGTTTTACTTTCGTTCCTGAATTCTGTTTTAATATTGCTGATTTATACATGTGCTTGAAATTGTATATGAGATAATTCAATTTGTCATTGTATTTTAAGGGGCAAAATGACCAAAGGAATGTGACACCCTCTGTTTTGACAAGGAGAAGTACTTTTGCTCCACCAACCCATAGAGATGTATTAACATTTGAAAAATTGAGTTAAATGGTATGAGAGGCCTTATGAAAAATAAACAAAAAGTGGTGAATGTAGACAACCTTAATGAAGTCAAAAGAACTGCATTAAATGAATAGGCTACCAACAGGGAGATTAGAATTATGAAGCCCGATAAGGATGGGGGTGTGGTCATTATGTCTTAAATTGATTACATAGCAAAAATGCACAACATTTTAGATGACCACGCCACATACCAGAGGGCTTCTAAAAGTGAATTGAATATTGCTTACCACAAGATTGATTTATTTTTGTTGGATGCTTTACTTAAAGGGGCAATACAGGAAAGTGAGTTTAGATTTTTGACAGTCAACTACCCGGTCACACCTATTGTGTTTAGTATTCCAAAAATCCACAAGAACATAAATGATCCCCCATTTAGACCAATTGTTGCTCTAAAACTGAGCCCCTGGTGGCATTTGTGGACAGGAATACACAAGGGGTGTTGACCGGGAATAGTCACATATTAAAAGACTCATGGCACTGTTTGCAATGTTTAAATAGGTTGGATAAGGATGACATGAATTGGACATTTCTCACATTAGATATGGTAAATCTTTTTTTAACAATTCCACATGATGAAGGGGTGGAATATTTTAGAGAAAGTCTCATAAAAAGTAAGCAAGTGGATGGTGTGAAGTTAAACATTATGGTTGCCTTTATGGAGTTGGTCTTAAAGAACAATTATTTGAGTTTTGAAGGTGAAATTTTTCATCAGATTTCAGGAGTGGTGATGGGTGCCAAGTGTGCACCTATTTTCCAATTTGGTACTTCTCCATTGGGAAGAGACTTTTCTCTTCCAGTCACCCTTTTATGAACAGATTTTACTTTACAGTCGGTTTTTGGATGACATACTAGTGTTATGGAGAGAGGGTGAAGATGAGGCAAGAAATTTTGTTGAATATCTCAATTTCACTACCTCATTTCTTTCCTTCACGTTCAAATGGAACAGTGAAATGATTGATTTTTTGGACCTGAGACTCACTAAGACACTGGAAGGGTTAGAAAGTAACATTTATTGGAAGGAAACTTGCAACAATTCCCTTTTGCATTTTTCAAGTTGCCATCCCCCTTTCCAACATAAAAGTGTGGCCAAGGGACAGATGGTCCGATTATCTTGTTTAATTAGTAATAACAATACCTATCAAGAAGAGATGTACAATTTGATAGGAATGTTTCGGGCCCGGGGATATCCCTTGAAACTTTTGATAGCAGTTAGAAATAAAGTGATGGGCAAAAGGGATACATCATTCACACCCATTTTGAATGGGATGGGTGAAACTTTTGGTAAAAGTATTGTGACTTCTGATTCTAGAGCACTTATCTTGAAGTACAATCACCAGGCACCGCAGGTCATAGAGATCATTAGGAGGGCATGGGATTTGTCCTTTGACACTGAAATAAAAAATGAGTTAAGTCAAATGCCACGTGTAACATTTTCCAGAGAGAGAAACATCAAAAATGTATTAGAAGAACACAAGGCAGAACATACATGCTCCCGTATGTACAAATGCGGGGCATGTAGATTCTGCAAATTTATTAATGATGGACCCTATGTTACAGTTTGGGGGCACAATAGGTCAATCCCCTGCCCAGGTAGATATTGTTGTAATTCCAAAATGGTGGTCTATTTGGCAACATGTACAACATGCTCAGGGTTTTACGTAGGAAAAAACATTCGTAAGTTGAGAGAAAAGATTGCAGAACATCTAAGGGCCATCAGAAATAAAGATACTCACAATGCCTTGTATGTACATTCTATCAAATGTATCAATTTCAAAAAATGTATCTTTTTTGTGATAGATTGGGTACTAGAGAGTGAAAGAGGGGGTGATGACAATGTTAAAATTGAGTCACTAGAATACAAATGGCAAGTTATTTTCAATGCTACATCTTTTCCAGGGCTTAACGATCACATCTCAATTATGCCATTGCTTAAACAGAGAGCTATGGCTATTTAATGCTACTTAGCGTTTGAGTGTATTGTTTAAGGTATTCATTCTAAGCAATTATTGTAATGCATTTTGACAAAATTATAGAAACATTTACTCAAAAGGTGAATGTAATGAGTTGACCTTAGAATGTGTATTAATTCAGCTAGATTTATTTAATTTCATTTTTATACATTAGTTTTATGTAATATGTTTTATACAAAAAAAAATTCTTTGTACTTGGAATGTATTGGCTTATTAGCATATTTAATTAACTAAGATGTGTGATAGGTGGATTTGAATGTGTAAAATATTCATAAGTGTTGTGATGTAATGCTCCTTGTACTCTGAAGAAGCCATTGATTTACATATGGTGAAAGCGCTTAGTATTTTGGAGCTTGTTTTGAGCTTTGTTAATAAACAGCAGTTGGTGCAGTTCGTATTTATTTTGCTTTTTACTAGTTTTCACCCTTTTGGGTTCTGTGTTTTATTCAAGAGATTGCTATCTACTTGAGTCCCTAGATCCCTTATTACATTTTCTGTATTTATGGGACTACTACCTATGTGGTAGTTAGTGGGTACTTTGTTTTTTCCAAAGGGGATACCTATGCACTTTTTGGCATTCAGCTTGAGGCCATGATTTTGACACTAGATATACATCTCAGTGAGACCCTTCTGGAGGGTGTCTGCATCAGCCGCAGAGTCAATTATGGCCCCTAGTTTGCAGTCATCTGCGAACTTGGTCAGCCAAAGTCCTCCTGTGCTTGCCTGTACCTCTGAAAAGTATATACCGAACAGGAGGGGTCCTAGGGGATGCCACTTGTAACTGGTTTAGAGTCGGACCTAGAGTCTGCAACTCTCACCATGTGGGTTCTGTCCGTGAGCCAATTTGAAACCCATCTTGTGATGTAGGGGTTAATGTTCAGGTTGGTGAGTTTGTCTATAATACCAAAATGGGGAATGGTGCTGAAAGCCTTTGCGAGGTCTAGGTAGGCTGTGTGGACCTTTTTACCCTCATCTAATACCTTGGTAACTGTCTCAAAGAAGTACACCAGGTTTAGGAGGCATGATCTACCCTTAACAAAGCCAAACTGGGTGGGGTCCAAAGTCTGGAGGTTCCCAATGTCTCTGTTAATGAGTTCCATGATGATGCGCTCCATAGCCTTGCAAACCAGGCTAGTCAGGCTTATAAGACGATAGTTCCCGGGGTTTGTTGTGGTGCCACCTTTGTGGAGTGGGATAACTGTTGCTGTGTTCCACTCTGTGGGTACGTAGCCTGTAGAGAGGCTGAGTTTAAACAGTGTGTTTAGGTGAGGGGTTAGTTAATTTTGGAGCTCTTGTAAGACACAGCCTGGGACACCATCTGGTCCCATTGAGGCTGTGTTTTTGGCTTTGGATAGGGCTGTTTTAACCTGTGTGTCAGTGACTGTTGGGGCCTTACATTCTTCTGGTATGGTTATGGGCTCTTTAGGGAGTGAGAGAGGTGTGAAGTTTGCACTGAACCTGTCTGCCAAAATGTTGGCAATATCAGTCAGTTAGGTGTATTTTGTGCCATTCTGCGCCAACTCAGAGCAGATCTGAGAGTTTCCACTTAGGTTCTTGACATAGCTAAAAAAGGCTTTGTGGTTATCTTTGGAGTCCTTGACAATTTTTCTTTCGAAGCTAGCCTTGGATGATTTAATGAGGGATCATGTTTTCTTGCTGATACTGATCAGGGATGTCTTTCCTTCTAGGGATTTTGCTCTTATCTGTACTAGTTTCCTCCTTCTATTGTATAGCTTGTTTATGGCAGGGGTCCACCAGACTGGTCTCCTTTTCTTGGAGGAGTGAGTCTTGGTTTTACTTGGGATAGCACGATCCATAAATTCCTGCAGATGATCATAGAGTGCCTTTGTGTAGGTCTCAGCAGCTTGGACAGCATTGTCCATTGGTGTTGGGGCTGTGAGCCTTTCCACCTTGGTCTTAAGCAAAGTGAAGTTTGCTTTTGAAAAGTTTTTTACAGTGGTTTCCTTGATTGGGGTTGGGGGCGGAATGTGAATATCCAGAGTGATTAGTCTATGGCCTGATCTAACCAGCGAGGGGTTGATGTCAGGTGTGGAACACCGGTCGCCCATGTTGGTGATGACCAGGTCCAATATGTTGCTCCCTCTGGTGGGGGTGTTGACCAGTTGATCCAGGGTGTTCGAGTTTATAAATTCTAGGAAGCGTTGGGCAATGGAGTTAGTACTTGAGTAGTTCTCCCAGTTAATGTTTGGGTAGTTGAAATCACCCAGTATTAGGGTGTTTGGTAGGACCTTCATATTTCCCAGTGTTTCCAGAAATGCAGAATGGGGGTCCTGGGTCATGGTGGGTAATCTGTAACAAACTACAATTTGGATTGCAGTTTTTCCCATTGGATGATCTCTGCTGCATCGTGCTGCACCACTAACCTGGAGGTGTGAGTATCCTTGATGAATATGGATACATTCCCGCCTTTTGTGTTTCGGTCTGGATTCTGTGGCTGAAAGATATGATATGAGTTATAGCCTGGTAGTGCTGGGGTGCTCTCTGGTGCCTTAAACCAGGTTTTTGTTACTGCACAGATATCAATGTTCTCCATACTGAGGAGTGCCTTGAGTGTGTGCATTTTGAGGTTTAGACTTCTGGCGTTGAGTAGCATTACCCTCAGTTTTTGGTTACTTGTGCTATTTACGGTGGTGGGTTTGTCTTTTTAGCCTTGCCTAAGAAAGGCACTATGGGGGCGGCAAGAGCCTTTGCAGTATTCGAAAGCCTAAGGGTGACAGGTGCAAGCCATCTCTTGTGAAGGAACATGGCTTGTCGAGCATGTCATCCCAGGCAGACAGATACTGGATCCCCTTTGAATGACACCAGAAACTTAGCCAATTGTTGAAGTTGATCATTTTTTCTTTATACTGTGGAATCATTCTTGGTGAGGGTAGGATGCTCCTCAGGGTCAGGGTCATACCTGGCTGGGATACATGATCAGAGAGCTCTTCCATGTCTCTTTTCATGTAGTACAGGGAAGTACATCTCAGGTCATTCACACCAACATATACAATGACAGAGTCCTATTTGTACTTGTTCTGGAGTGACCTGAGTGCTTGTGTTATGTGGTGGATCCTGGCACCCGACAGGCAGCTAACTGTAACCTTTTCCTTGTCCAGCCTAGTTAGTAGGACATCAGAGTGCCTGACTATAGAGTCGCCTATCACTAGTGTGTTTGGTATGTTATTTTGCCTTAAAGACTTCCTCCTTCATTTACTCTCATTACCTTAACCCCTTGTCCTCCACTTGTCTAAGCTATTATCAGTTGCCTGACTCCTCTTACTTCTCTTTTCATTCCATCCAACACCTTACCTTTGACCCCCTCCCCTCTTTTCCCCTCAAACAGCCTCAATGTGTCTTTAGTTAGATATGCCTGTGCCCATACTACATTTTTAATAATTCTAAAAATCTTTTCTGTGCCCATGCTAAATTTTTAATAATTATATAAATCTGTTTGTGCCCATGCTATATTTTTAATAGTTCTATTATATAAAAATATACTTACCTCATATAATTCAAAATGACATATCTTAAATCATTTGATCCAGCATGAATTTTGTTATATTTTATTTTTTCCTGCATCAATCTTGATATGATTCAGATTAGATCAATTACTTTTAATCCTGAAAGTAAAGAAATAGTGAGTTTTTTTTTTTATTTTTCTTACTTAATTTCCTTGCTAAATTTTTTAATTATGGAATCATATAGTACTAAAATTTCTCGATCTTTTACAATTTTTTTTAAATTTCCAAAGGGTGATCATACTCTAAAATTTCCATGGTAATCAGAATGTCACTTTCTTGGACTCCTTGATTATTTATCCAAACCTAATGCTCTTGCTTTAATTTAATGATACATATTTTTCCTATGCCTCAATTTCCTTGTCAGAACTGTTTTTTTTTGTCATTCTTTTTTTTTTCCTTAATAATAATTAATTTTCACTGCTTAAAGCTTGAATCATTTCAGCTATACATTTATGTTGTTGATTTTTATTCTAGTATTGTACCAATTTAAGTTGTGCATGGCATAAAACAATTATGTTTTTCCTTTCCATTTCTTTGTGTGATTAGTCATCTACAACATTATTTACAGAATGTGTTACCTCTGCTAAAGTTTCCCAGTCTTCTGATATTCTTATAGGTTCATAGGTAGGTACTAGGCTATCGGCCCAAGGGCATACATGAACTTCAGAACAAACTGGCTCCTCACCTAAGCACCATGTTCAGTCATAGTCTCACATCAGGCTTTGTGCCCACTGAATGGTGCACAGCAACAGTTATCCACTCCACAAAGGGGGAACCACCACTGATCCTGGGAACTATCACTCTATTAGCCTGATGAGCCGGGTCTGTAAGCCCTTGGAAAGTATCATCATGGAACTCATAAACAAATACATTGGTAACCTCCAAACTCTGGACCCCACCCAGTTTGGTTTTGTGAAAAGCAGATCATGCCTCCTGAACCTGATTGACTTCTTTGAGACAGTCACCAAAGCTGTAGACAAGGGTCAGGTGGTTCACACGGCCTATCTTGACCTTGCCAAGGCTTTCAACACCATCCTCCGTTCTGGAATTACAGCTAAACTCACTAAACTAGGTATAAATCCCTACGTTACAAGATGAGTTGTCAACTGGCTCACTGACAGAAACCACACTGTAAAAATTGCATACCCAAAATCTGACTTCAAACCAGTGACAAGTGGAGTACCACAGGGTTGAGTCCCAGGACCTCTTCTGCTTGGTATCTACTTCTCTCAAGTACAGGCTAACACAGAAGGCCTCTGGCTAATGAAGTTCACAGATGACTGCAAACTAGGAGCCATAGTCAAGTCCCCAAATGATGTGGACATCCTACAGAAGAGCCTCATTGAGACAGATGTCTGGTGTCAGAGCCATGGCCTCAAGCTCAATGCCAAAAAGTGCATTGTCATCACCTTTGGTAAAAATTCTGTACCCATGAACTACCACATAGGCGGCAGTCTACTTAACACTGAATGTGTTATAAGAGACCTTGGGACCCAGGTGACAGTAGTCTCTCCTTTGATAATCACATCACCACAGTAGTCAGGAAATCCTTCTATGTGGCACACCTCATCCCAAAAGGCTTCTTATCCAGGAAAAAAGAGGTCATTGTTCCTCTCTACTCGACACTCATCAGACCCATTATAGAGTACAACGACCCTTTTGGAATGTACCTCACAAGACATCTGCAGCAGCTGGAAAGGCCACAGAAGTACCTCACAAAGAGGGTACTGGCCTCAAACAGATGCCCTACACTGACCGTCTCAAAAAACTCCAGCTTTACTCCGTAGCATATTGCCTACTCCGAGGTGATCTCTGCCTAACATATAAAGCTATGTTCAACCCAGAGCTGTTGGACATACTACACCTAAAGAAATCCCAATCCCTCCAAGTTACACACTCTAGGGACATAAACCTTTTCACCACAATAAACAGGACATGCTGGAGGGATAGATTCCTGTCCCAGAGGCTTCCCATATCCTGGAACAAGCTACCCATCTATGTCAAGCAAAGTTCCTCATTAGCACTCTTCAAGAAAAATCTTGAGTGGATGGGAAATAGGAAATACACGCCCGGAGATCACTTCTGTGGCTCTGCTTGACAGTGGCACAGGAAAATAACTTTCTTGGGTGGCGTAAGCCAGGGAACCTTGTTGGCTAGGCATACATAGGCCCTTGGTCCGATAGCCTAGTACCTACCTATGAACCTATGAAATGTATTTGTTTTACTGTATCTGTTTCAAGTTTTGAAAAAAAAAACAAAAAAAAAATCCTCTCTCTCTACTCATAAAGTCAGGTTTTCATGTTTTTCTGAATTCTGTTTTGTAGTTTCTGTGTTGCCCAGACCTTACTAAGATAGAAGGAAGCTTCTCTGTTCATCAGTGAGAGTCTGTTGCTGGAGGAGTGGTTTCAGCTCAGAATCTGTAGTTTTATCGGCCATTTTGGGCTAATTCTATCCCTTTTATCTTTCTGTTTAAAAAAACATATTTGTGAGGTTTTTCCACTTGTATTACTTCAGCAAGATTCTGCCTGGGTATCTTACAGAGTTCTATGGCAGTAGTCTGAGAAAAAGGAGACTTTGAGTGGATTAAGTACCTCTGTTTTACTTTTTATTGCTTATTTTCACTAGCCACACTATTCCAAGTGTTTTTTATTAACTTTGCAACTTATTTGAAGTGTTTTTTGAATTCTGATACTGTTTGCACTTTAACTGATCGTTTTTAAGTGCTCAACTGTTGAACTGTTGAGGGCTACACACTCAAGTGCGATAGCCATTTTTTTGTTTTTAAATGTGTTTGTTTTACTGTACCTGTTTTCATTTTTGAAAAAAAAAACTAAAACAACCCCTCCCAAAAAAAAATCCTATATCTACTTGTTTCCCACCTTTCTATAACCAGTAGAGTCCAGTTTTCAGATTTTGCTGAATTCTGGGCTGTTTTGTAGTTTCTGTGTTGCCCAGACCTTACTAAGATAGAAGGAAGCTTCTGTGTTCATCAGTGAGAGTGGTGAGCTTTCAGCAGCCTATCTATCTGAGGAGAGAGGTTACAGCTCAGAATATGTAGTTTTACTGGCCATTTTGGGCTATTTCTATCCTGTTCATCTTTCTGTTTAAAAATCTGTGTTTGCATGGTTTTGCACAACATGCAATGCCGTTTAACTAGGGTTAAACTACTCCCGGTGCCAGAAAGTCTGCTTTTCTAATTTTCCCTTGGAACTCACCAGTTTTATAGTTTTAGCACTCAAAACTGTTTTCTTGTGCTCAGCACTTGTTCAAAACTCGTTGCAAGCACTAAATATAGAAATTACTGCAGCATTGAACTTTCCTCACTTTTTAGGAGGAAATCAGTTTTTAGTACTTAAATTAATAAGCATCTATCCAGGCATGTCTAAGGGTCAGCTCCCGGTATTTTCCCCTGTCCACCTGATGAATCTGGGCATCTTGGGGCAATGTAGCAATTGCCTCATGTTCACTGGCAAACCTCTCCTCCTATCACCCAACACTACAACCTGTGAGGGATGCACTTATATAGCCAAACTGAAAGCCAAGCTCTCTCCAGCCAAGACTGTACTAGACAGTCAAGAGGAGAAGGTAAACACCTGCACCACACCACACTCAACACATAGTCCATCAAAACCTACACCACCTAAACCCACACAATATAACACAAAACACACACCTACATTCTCTGAGGCTCTCAATAAAAATCTGCTCAAACAACAGAGACATCCAAAGCTGAAATGCAAGCAATCACCACCCCCAACCCTACCCAAATAACACATAGCCCACAAAATCAGTGTGCCACTCAACCTCAGCCCATAAGGCAAAACAACATACCCAACACACTAGTCATAGATGATTCTATAGTCAGGCACACTGATGTCCCACTCACCAGGCTAAACAAGGAGAAAGTTACTGCCAGCTGCATGTCAGGAGCCAGGATCCACCACATAATGCAAGCACTCAGGTCACTCCACAAGTACAAATATGACTCTGTCATTGTCCATGTTGGTGTGAATGACCTGAGACGTACCTCCCTGGACTACATGAAAAGAGACATGGAGGAGCTCTCAGATCATGTAGCCAAGGCAGTTATGACCCTAGCCCTGAGTAGCATCCTGCCATTGCCCAGAATTATACCACACTACAAGGATAAAATGATTGACTTCAACAATTGGCTAAGCTTCTGGTGTCATTCTAAGGGGATCCAGTGTCTGTCTGCCTGGGATGACATGATCGACACACCACAATGCTTTGTCAGAGATGGCCTGCAGCCATCGCCCTTGGGATTCTGGATACTGGTTAAGGCTCTTACCACTCCTATAGTGCCTTTTTTAGGCAAGGTTCAAATGACAAACTCACCAACATAGCAGGTATAAGCAAGCAAAATCTGAGGGTAATGCTACTAAATGATGGAAGTCTAAGCTTCAAAATGCACTCACTCGAGGCACTCCTTTAAATGAAGAACATCAAAATCTGTGCCGTGATGGAGACCTGGTTCAAGGCTCCAGAGAGTAATTCCTGCATTACCAGGCTATAACTCATACCACACCTTTTGGCCACCGAACCTGTACAGAAACACTAAAGGAGGATGTGAATCCATATTCATTAAGGATATCCACACTTCCAAGCTAGTTGCTCAACATAATGCATGCGAAATTATCCAAGTGCAACTAACACTGGGCAAGACTGCAATCCAAATTGTAGCTTGTTACAGGTCCCCTGCCATGACCCAGGATGCTCACTCCATGTTTCTTGATATCTGGGTAATATTAAGTTACAGCCCAATACCCTAATAATGGGAGATTTTAACTACCCCACCGTCAACTGGGAAAACTACTTATGCACTCATTTGCTCAATGCTTTCTGGAATTAATAAATTCCAGTGCCCTGTATCAGCTTGTCCATACCCCCACCAGAGGCAGCAATATCCTGGACCTAGTCATTACCAATATGGGCAACCGATGTTCCACGCCAGAGGTCAACTCCTCATTGGTCAAAGCCATCCACAAGCTAATCACCCTAGACATCAATATCCCACCTCCACCCCCCATTAAGGAAACCACTTTAGAAAACTTCTCCAAAGCCAGCTTCATGCTTCTTAAGACAGAAGTGACAAGCTTCACGACACCCATACAGATGGAAAATAGAGGTACGACACTGAATCCTATACAAATGCACTTTATATGTACATAACCGAATGCATGGACTGGGCCATCCCCAGTAGAACCAAGACACTATCCTCCAAAAAAGGAAGCCAATCTGGTGGTCCCCTGCCTTAAATAAACTCTACAACAAAAGGAAGAAGCTGTTGCAAAAAAGAGTAAAATCCCCTGATTGCAGGAACTCCCTGGTCAGCCTCAGTAAAAAGCTGAGATCCCTCATAAAATCCTCCAAAGCTAGTTACGAAAATAAAATCGCCACTGATTCTAAAGACAACCACAAAGCATTCTACAGCTATGTCAAGAATCTCAATGGCGACACTAAGATCTGCTCTGAGCTACAGCACAATGGCACTAGATATACAGAACCAACTGATATTGCCAACATCCTGGCAGATAGATTCAGTGCAAACGTCACCCTCCCTCACCCCCCCAAAGGGCCCATCACTATACTGGAAGAAGGCAAAGCCCCTGTAATCACAGCTGCACAAGTAAAGACCGCACTCTCCAAAGCCAAGAACACAGCATCCATGGGACCTGACAGCATCCCAGGCTGTGTTCTGCATGAACTACAGAACAAACTGACACTCCACCTAAGTACCGTGTTCAGTCATAGCCTCACTTTAGGCTTTGTGCCTATTGAATGGCACACAGCAACAGTTATCCCACTCCACAAAGGGGGCTCCACCACGGACCCCAGGAACTAGCATCCCATTAGCCTGATGAGCCTGGTCTGCAAGACCATGAAATGTATCATCTTGGAGCTTATAAACAAGGTCATAGGTAACCTCCAAACTCTAGACCCCACTCAGCTTGGGTTTGTAAAAGGTAGGTCATGTCTCATAAACCTGATTGACTTCTTTGAAGCAGTCACCAGAGCTGTGGATGAGGGTAAGATGGTGCACACAGCCTATCTTGACCTCACCAAAGCTTTTGACACCATTCCCCACTCCGGAATTATAGATAAACTCACTAGACTGGGCATAAATCCCTATGTCAATAGATAGGTGGCCAACTGGCTCACTGACAGTACCCACAAAGTGAAAGTAGCCGACTCCAAATCCAACTTCAGAACAGTGACAAGTGGAGTACCACAAGGCTCAGTCCTGGGTCCTTTCATGTTTGGCATCTACTTCTCTGAAGTCCAGTCTAATACAGC
Organism: Protopterus annectens; assembly: GCF_019279795.1. Taxonomy (NCBI): domain Eukaryota; kingdom Metazoa; phylum Chordata; order Ceratodontiformes; family Protopteridae; genus Protopterus; species Protopterus annectens. Next base: position 794,457,573 of record NC_056729.1, read on the forward strand.
AGGTCTTTGGCTAATGAAGTACACAGATGACTGCAAACCAGGTGCCATAATAGAATTGCCTAATGATGTGGACATTCTACAAAGGGGCCTCACTGAGACTGATGCTTGGTGTCAAAGTCATGGCCTCAAGCTCAATGCCAAGAAGCACATTGTCATCCCCTTTGGGAAAAACATTGTACCCATGAACTACCACATAGGTGGTAGCCTACTAAACACTGGAAGTGTGATAAGAAACCTTGTGACACAGGTGGACAGTAGTCTCTCCTTTGATAATCACATCACCACAGTTGTCTGGAAATCCTTCTACATGGCACACCTCATCACAAAGGGGTTCACCTCCAGAAAAAAAGAGGTAATTGCTCCTCTCTACTCATCCCTCATCAGACCCATTATAGAGTACAATGCCCCATTTGGCATGTACCTCGCAAGTCATCTATAACAACTAGAAAGGCCACAGAAATACCTTACTAAAGGGATTACCGGCCTCAACCAGAGGCCATACGCAGACCGTCTAAAAAAAACTCCAGCTCTCCTGCATCACTTATCGCCTACTCAGAGGCAACCTCTGCCTAACATACAAAGCCATGTAAACCCAGAACTGTTGGTCATGCTACACTTAAAGAAACCCCAATCTCTCCAAGCCACACACTCCAGAGACCTAAATCTTGCCACCACAATAAATAGAACATGCTGGAGGGATAGATTCCTGTCCCAGAGACTTCCCATGCTCTGGGACAGACTACCCATTCATGTCAAGCAAAGATCCTCATTAGTCCTCTTTAAGAAAAATCTCGACAATTGGGTGGGAAATAGGAAATTCACCCCGGGGATCACTTCTGTGGCTCTGCTTGACAGGTGTGCAGGAAAATAACTTTCTTGGGTGGCAAAAGCCAGGGAACCTTTTTGGCTAGACTTATATAGGCCCCAGAACCAATAGCGTAGTACCTACCTATGAACCTATGTATACTGAAAGGCATAATAATGTGGCAAGACTGTTGCACTGGGGATTATGCAAACATTATGTATTTGAAGTGTCTGAAAAACACTGGGAACATAAGCCGCAAAGCATCATAGAAAATGATGAAGTCTACTTCACATGGGATCACCCATTACCAACAGTTCAAAAGACAGATGCTAGAAAACCAGATATAGCGGTCCATGAAAATAAGACATAAGTAGCATTGATCATTGAAATCACCACACCCAGTGACTACAGTGTCTTGCATACAAACCATCACAAAGTCATAAAAATATCGGGATCTGCAGGCAGAAACAAGAGTAATGTGGAAGAAAGATACCCAGACAGTTCCAGTAGTAGTAGGAGCAATGGGTCTTATAAAATAGAATTTACAATCATATTTAGTTATGTTACCAATACATGTAACCCCATATGAACTGCAGAAGGAGTCATTACTGGGCAGATTGCGGGTGCTGCAATGAGCACTTATACCTGACATTAAAGATTGAAACAATACTAATTTCATGAACTTTAATTGAACTTTGACTTAGGAATGGGGTCCATTCCCATTATGGTATTAGAAACCCAAAAGATTTGGAGAAATTTAAAAACAAAGGATTATACTGCTATTTTGTACCTCAGGAAGTCAGGATTTGGGGATAATATGTCTTTTGGAGCTATAGTCCTCCAGTAAAGTGCACACTACAAAGTAAATGAATAGTTAGTAAATATTAGACAGAAATTGTTGTTTTCTTAAAGTTTGAGTGGTCTGCATTGCTCTGAGTATCACTCATCTCTGCATTTAATTTTGATTTGAGGCTCTTTATTTAAGGTTTGATCGCTTCTATGTTGTATCTTATTCTAGTTTTACATTTGTTTTGTTTTAAGTTTTCTGTTCTGTTGGAGTTTTAAAAGTTCTTGGCTAGAGCCAGTTAAAAAAAGTTACCAAGAATTCATTTGCAAACTTGAATAACATCAGTTAATTAGTGGGAGGAGCAGAGAGACAGCAATATCTGTAGTTATCTGAAGTGTTTGTGTGGTCTGCATTAATCTGAGTATCACTCATCTCTGCATTTAATTTTGATTTGAAGCTCTTTATTTAAGGTTTGATCACTTATATTTTGTATCCTATTCTAGTAGTACATTTGTTTTGTTATAAGTTTTCTGTTTTGTTGAAGTTTTAAGAGTTCTTGGCTAGGGTCAGTTAAAAAAAGTACCAATAATTAATTTGCAAAGAATTCCTTTGCAAACTGTGAATAAAATCAGTTAATTGGTGGCAGGAGCTGAAAGACAGCATTGCTATTTTATTACAAAATATCTGTAGTTATCTGAAGTGTTTGTGTGGTCTGCATTGCTCTGAGTATCACTCATCTCTGGATTTAATTTTGATTTGAAGCTCTTTATTTAAAGTTTGATCACTTCTATTTTGTATCTTATTCTAGTATTACATTTGTTTTGTTTTAAGTTTTCTGTTCTGTTGGAGTTTTAAGAGTTCCCCTCTCACCCATGAAGTCCTTGTTGTGTTCTTAAATTTGGTGGCTTTTGAGTTGCCCACCCCTACTATAAATCTCATTTTTGACACTCCTCCCAGTCTCATCTCATCAGCTTATTCTACTGAGTAGAGAGCGATCATCTGGGAAGGCCCACCCCCTTAGTTTATCAACCTTAAATTATCATGTTTCTCTCTTCCCACTTAACCAAAAAAAAAATTGCACTTTATTCATCTGCTTTTACTGCATTTGTGTTTCTTCCAACTTTATACTTTATTACTTCATTTTGCTTTTGCTACCTATTCTTAAAAGTTCTCAGTTGCATTTATTCTGCTGAATTTATTACTGCTTGTTATTAGCCTGATTAAATTGTAACTGTTATTCTAAGCCTTTTGGTCTAAGCACTTAGACTTAAGGCCAGTTGTTTTACATTAAGAAGGTTTGTGGTCTGCACTCTTGTGGCAGGGCAGGTAGATTAAATCCTTCTAAGCTGGGAGTTGCTGGCTGAAGGTTTAGTGTCTGTTATTCTAAAAAGTGTTTTATTGGTTAATTGGTTAATTTGTTTAAATCAGTTTCCTCGTTTGATAATGTTATATTAAAAAAAAGTTCTAGCTTGTTTTCCCACCTTTCCTGTTACTAGAGTAGACCAGATGCAGATTTGCTGTATTCAGGACTGTATTGTAGTTTCTGAGTTCCCCAAACCTTTCTGTGTTAGAGAGAAGCCTCTCAGTTTATCAGTGGGGGTGGTAAGCACTAGGTGGCCTATCTACCACAAGAAGAGTGGTTTCTGGCTCTCTTTCAACTTTCTGCTTTAAAAGCCCGTGTTTGCACAGGATTGAGAGCTGTGCACTGCCAATAAGCTAGGGTAAACTATTACCAGTGCTAAAAGTCTGCTCTTCAATTTTTCCCTTAGATTTTGCTAGTTCTCTTCTCTCTTCCATTCAACTAGTTTATTTGCCTAGCACTTCATGTGGTTTCTTCTAGCAATTATTGTAGCACACATAAGTGTTAGCACTAAACGTCATATAAGGAAAGAGCTCCAGTACTTATTAATAATCCCTCCTGGCATGTCTAAATGTCAGTTCCCTGTGCTTTCTCCTAATAACCTGGTGAAATTGGGCATTCTGAGGCAGTGCAGCAAGCAACTGCCTCATGTACACAGACAACCCTTTTACCTCCCAACACTCAGACTTGTGAGAGATGCACTTATATATCCAAACTGGAAGACTTGCATTCTCCAGCCAAGACCAGAGTAGCTGGTCAAGTGGAGATTGCCAACACTTGTACCACACCACATGGAACACATAGCCCTCCAGAACACCCAATATCACAGCTCTCACATAAAAACACAAACCACACACCCACCTTCATGGGGGAGAGACCTCCAAATCAGAAACGCACTCCACCACCACAGCACAGTACAAATCACAAGACACATAGCTCACCTATACAGTGTTCCCCTCAACCTAAGCCCCTAAGACAAAACAGCTTGCCCAATACACTAATCATAGGTGACTCGATAGTGAGGCACCCTGATGTCCCACTCACTAGATTGAATAAGGAGAAGGTAAAAGTCAGCTGTCTGGCAGGTGCCAGGATCCAACACATAACACACACACTCAGGTCACTCCACAACAAGTACAAGTATGACTCTGTCATTGTCCATGCGGGTGTGAATGACCTGAGACATACCTCCCTGGACTACATAAAAAGAGAAATGGAGGAGCTCTCAGATTATGTGGCCCAGGCATGTATGACACTAGTCCTGAGCAGCATCCTACCATTGCCCAGAATGATACCACAGTACAAGCAGAAAATGATTGACTTCAACAATTGGCTAAGTTTCTGGTGTCATTCTAAGGGGATCCAGTATCTGTCTGCTTGGGATGACATGATTGACAGACCTCAATGCAGAAGTACTAGGAACACAGTAAAAGTGGATGGTGACCATTTCTCCAGTTGCTCAGTGTTTTTTTCTTTCTTTGGTGAGTTGGGTTTATGGAGTGGTGTTTTTGGAGTGAAGAGAAAGGGATGGGAAGGTGGCTGCTTTCAGTTTGTGGTCTTGTAATGGACTGGGAGACCAGCAGGCAACCAGATATGAGAGACTAGAATGTTTGCTTGTAAAGGAGGTGTCTTTATATTATGATACCCAGTTGCTGGAGAAATATATCAGCCTGAATTTAACCTCTTAGGGTTTAAGAGTAGACAAACTTCCAGCTTCTGAATGTTCTGAAGCTGAAGCTGATTTATTTAAAGAGTGGAAGAATATCTCTTTACAGTGTACTTTAGGGTGGCTTAAAGTACTTGCCAAATGTAACAATAGACTGCATGAACAAGTAAGAAATTCAATTTTGGAGCTGCAGGATGAGCTTAAAGGGAAACTACAACTGCCGTATTTAATAATAAAATGAAGGACATTCATATGAGAGTGGGCAAAGCTGAGGCTGAAATACTTGAAAGAAAATGCAGTAAACTGGACAGAGATGATCATGATTATAGGAACAACCTCATCTTTCAGTGGCAGAGAAAACCTAGGCAGAGCAGATCCACCTTAAAAAATACATCTATGAAGTCTCAGAGTTCGCCAGAGTCATCCTTTTCATCTACAGAAGCAAGCAGCAGCATCAACAGCAGGAAAATGTTTCATTTGAGGAATTGAGTGAAGGAGGTGCCCAGCAGGGTGAGCAGAGCAGTTGTCAGAGAGTGAGCCCACAGCAATCAAAAAGCAAGCGCAACTGTAGATGGCAGAACAGGAAAAAATGAAGAAAATCAGAGAATTGGACATTTTGGACTTAACATTACTAATGATGTTGTTGTCACATGCAATGAGGAGCATAGTAACAGGTATGTCTTGAACAATGTAAATAGTTCACATTCAGTGAGTCAGAGTGAAATGTTAAATATTATTAATCTATCAGATTTGCAGTTAGATGATAATATGTATAGTTTACTTTTGAAAGGAATGAAATTTGTGCCAACATATTTTCCAGCCTTGGCAGACATAATGTTAGAAATATGTGCTTTTTGTCACAAATTACATGTAAAGGCATTTTTTTCTAAAACAAATCCAGAAAATGCAAATGGTAATGTAATGTACAGCGTTGATGAGGATGAGGAACCATTTGCTAGATTTGTCACTGCATGAAAATGAGTTAGTGGATATTTTTGCTTTTGAACAAGAACTTGAAAGTAATAGGGATAGTGTTGGGGATGGCTTTTCATATTACACTGGCAATGGAAAATTTAGTATTCCTAAGGATCCTTATGTTAGCACTTTTTATCCACCTAGAACTGTCTCCGCCATAATAAATTTTGAGAAGGTGTTATATAAACAGTTGCAAGTTGAATACAAGAAGTTGTATGATAGTTATAAGCCCCATAACTTGAAAACGAGCATGACAAGAATGCATTAAGGCAGTTAAGAAGCTTGAATAAAGATTATGTTTTTGCACAGGCAGATACGGGGGGTAATTGGGTAATAAAGTCTAGAGTGAAATACAACAATATGGTGAAGGAATTGTTGCAGGAAGTTGGTGTTTATGAACAGGTGCAGTCAAATGTTCTGGACGTATATAATGACGTGTTGCTAGAATTACTTGAAAAGGGAGACAGGCTGGGATTTTTTTCCATCACTGATGTCAAAAAGTTACATGTAAAATATCCTAGAATGGCTAAGTTTTATGCCATTCCCAAGGTACACAAGGACTTAACAAACCCCCCTGGGAGACCCATAGTGTCAGGAGTGGGGGCATATCTCCATAATATTGGCATTTTTCCGGATGCACAGCTGAAAGAGCATTTGAAGTGTGTCCCTTCCCACATGAGAAATGGTAAAGAGCTCACAGACACTTTGGGATGTACTGTGGCAAGAGGATTTTTTCTGGGCAGCTGTTGATGTTAAGTCCTTGTATACCAATATTTCTCATCGGTGGGGTCTGGAAGCAGTAGCCTGACTATTGGGGGAAGGTCCCAGAACAAGTTATATTTTACAGCTGTTGGAGTTTGCACTGACACACAATGTATTTAGGTCTGAGGACAATTTTTTTTCTACAGAGAACAGGAACTGCTATGGGGGCATCTTTTGCCCCATCTTATGCCATAATTGCTATGTTTTGTTTTGAGGAGAGCTGTATTTATAGGAATACATATTTTTTGGAAAATGTTATAGTTTTCAAACACTATATTGATGATTTGTTTTTTGAACAGTTCATGTTGGAACTAAATCAGAATCAATATGGCATCACAGTATCTTATCAAACTCATAGACATAAGATACAGTTTCTAGATTTGGAGTTCTTTGTGGATAAAGACAAGCTAGTGTCTTTTAAACCACTTTATAAGGAAACAGCGGCTAATAATTTTTGAGTGCAGACAGCATGCATCCCGAACATTTACTTGATTCTCTCCCTTATGGAGAATTCAAGCGCATTAGTGACAATGTTCATGACAGAACCACACTGGATGGGGAATTTAACATTGTTAGATGCAAGTTGGTGAAGAGAGGCTATTCTAGCCAGGTGTTAAATAGGGCTGAGGAAAAAGTGAGAAAGCAAATTGCTGGTTGGAGAGTATGGAGTCATGCAATATATCATGGGCATGGAGATTATCATAAATTGGACAAGGATGATATAGTTTTTGTTAACAAATGTTCCCCTTTTTCAGCTACATTGAAGGTGTTAGTGCACATGTGTTGGCCTACTATACAGCAGGATGAGGAATTGGGCAACATTTTCAAGGGCAGGGTTGTTTTTTCTTATAGTAGATTTCACAACCTGAAGGAATTATTGAACAGTAGGGTAAGTAGGATGGAAACTGGTTCTAACACAGTAGGCACCTTTAGATGTGGAAGGTGCAAGGTGTGTGACAAGGTCAAGAACATTTCAGGTACTTTGATTAATAGAAAGAAGTTCATTGCTCTGGGATCTTGCAATTGCAGTACCCGTGGGGTTATTTATGCCATTAGATGTGATTGTCTACCTGTAAAGGGGTATATAGGCCAAACCAGAAGAATGGTGAAAAGAAGAATTATGGGGCATTTGGGGGATGTGAGGCATGTTAGGCTTAATAATCCTGTGGCCCAGCATTTCCACACTGTTCGCAATGGTAACACTAGCAGTTTGTTTTTTTCTTTTGTAAACAAACCTTATGCAGTACAAGGCATGGAATATGAGTGCATTTCATTAAGAATGGAAAGTAGATATATTATTAATTTTGGAACTTTGTGGCCCCATGGGCTTAATATGGAGTTAGATTTACATGTATAGGATGAAATGTTTCAGTATGCATTATTTTATAAAGGCATAGCCATATAGGATGAATGATTTATATGTACAGGGTAAAATATTTAACTATTTAAGCATTTGTTAATCTATAGGTGCATTGGCATGAACTTCTTAAACTATTAAGTTAAATGCAATAGGAATGTAAGGGGTTGCACTTTATATGTTTTGATGCACTTTGAATGTTTCTGAAGCACTTTACTGCTCAGGATACAGTTTAGATTTTAATTTTCTTGACTCACTGATTAACTGATCAATTGTTGTCTAATTGAATTGAATAATGAATGTAGTGAAATGTATATAAAGTACACTATTCTTGTGTATGATTATTCCCTGGAAGGCTTGATGCCGAAGTACTAGGAACACAGTAAAAGTGGATGGTGGACCAGTTCTCCAGTTGTTCAGTGTTTTTTTCTTTCTTTGGTGAGTTGGTTCATGGAGTGGTGTTTTTGGATCGCAATGATTTGCCAGAGACAGCCAGCATTTGTCACCCCTAGGTTTCTGGATACTGGCTAAGCCTCTAGCCATCCCTTTAGTGCCTTTTTTAGGTGGTGTTCCAAAGACCAAATTACCACCGTAAGAGTTATAAATAAATGCAAAGTGAGGGTCATGCTGCTCAATGCTAGAAGTCTAAATCTCAAGATGCACTTGCTTGAAGCACTCCTCAAATGGAGAACATCAACATTTTTGCTATAACAGAGACCTGGTTTAAAGCAGCAGAAAGCACTCCTCCACTACCAGGCTATAACTCATTCCACACCTTTCGGCCCCAGAAAATGGACCAAAGCTCCAAAGGCAGTGGCATCTCCATATTCATAAAGGATATGCACACCTCCAGACTAGTAGCCCAGCATACCGCATTGAAGATACTTCAGGTACAACTAACAGTGGGTAAGATGGCGATTCAGGTTGTAGCCTGCTATAGGTCCCCAACCATGTTCCAAGACTCTCATTCCATGTTTCAAAGTACCCTGTAAACTATTAGTGTCCAACTTAACACTCTCATATTGGATGACTTCAACTACCCCTCCATCAACTGGGAAAACTACTCATGCACCAATACACTTGTCCAACGCTTCCTGGAATTCATTAATTCCAATGCGCTGGACCAACTCATTCTTACCCCCACTAGAGGAAGCAGCATCCTTGACCTGGTTATTACTAACATGGGCAACCATTGCTCAACAACAATAGTCAATTCCTCTGTAGTTAGATCCGACCAAAAACTAATTACCGTGGAAATACACATCTCACCCACACCACCAGCAAAGGTAACCACCATGAAAAACGTCTCCAAAGCTGAATTTGGGCTACTAAAACAGAGGTGGTTAACTTCACAGTCCCCATGCAAATAGAAAATAGGTGCATGACTGCCGAATCATACACCAGTGCACTGTATGAACACATACATAAATGCATGGAACTAGCCATAACCAACAGAACCAAGACTTTCTCATCCAAAAAAAGGAAGCCAATTTGGTCATCCCCTGCCATTAACAAACTCTACAACAGAAGGAAGAAACTGTTGCAGAAAAAGGTGAAGTCCCAAGACTGGAAAAATTCCCTTATTAGCCTCAACAAAAAGCTGAGATCCCTCATCAATACCTCTAAAGCTAGCTATGAAAGCAGAATTGCGGCAGACACTAAAAGCAACCACAAAGCCTTCTACAGTTATATCAAAAATCTCCACGACAATACCCAGATTTGCTCTGAGTTACTGCACAATGGTAAGTCCTATACTGAGCCAACAGATATTGCCAACCTACTGGCCGACGGATTCAGTGCCAACTTTACCTGTCCCCCCCCCCCTAAAGGACCAATCACAATACCGAAAGAATGCCAGGCACCCAGAATTACTGCAACACAGGTTAAAGCTGCATTGTCCAAGGCCAAGAATACAGCATCCATGGGACCCAACAATATCCCTGGCTGTGTTGTACATGAACTACAAAGTGAACTGGCACCACACCTGTGTGCCCTGTTTAATCACAGCCTCACCTCAGGCTTTGTCCCTACAGAATGGCGCACTGCTACAGTCATCCCCCTCCATAAAGGGGGAGGGACTACAGACCCTGAGAATTATCACCCCATTAGCCTGATGAGTCTGATATGTAAGGCTATGAAGTGCATCATCATGGACCTAATTAACAAGGTTATAGGGAATCTCCAAACTCTGGATCCCACGCAATTTGGTTTTGTGAAGGGTAAATCATGCCTGCTCAACCTGGTTGACTTCTTTGAGTCAGTCATCAGAGCTGTGGATGAGGGCAAGGCAGTTCATACAGCCTACCTTGATCTGGCCAAGGCCTTTGATACCATTCCCCACTCAGGAATTATTTATAGACTCACCAAACTAGGCATCGACCCCTATATCACTAGGTGGGTCACAAATTGGCTTACAGATAGAGCCCACAGTGTGAAAGTAGCAAATTCCAAGTCAGACTGCCGACCACACACAGGTGGAGTCCCACAGGGATCAGTCCTGGGTCCTCTCCTGTTTGGCATCTACTTCTCAGAAGTCCAGGTCAACACGGAGGGACTCTGGCTGACCATGTTCGCTAACAATTGCAAGCTGGGAGCCATTATTAACTCCCCAAGTGATGTAGGTATCCTACAGAAAGGCCTCACTGAGACCAACGACTGGTGTTGAAACCACGGCCTTAAGGTTAATGCCAAAAAATGCGTCATCATTCCCTTTGGGAAAAACTCATTTCCCACTAATTACCACATTGATGGTAGCCCACTGAACATTGAAGGCATTATAAGAGATCTGGGGACACAGGTTGACAGCAACCTCTTCTTCGACCACCACATTGCCACTGTAGTCAGAAAGTCCTTCTATGTGGCACATCTCATTACCAAGGGTTTTGCATCCAGGAAGAAAGAGGTCATCATCTCTAGCTACTCTTCCCTCATTAGACCAGTCATCGAGTATAATGCCCAATTTGGCATGTACCTCACTAAACACCTGCAACAGCTGGAAAGGCCACAAAAGTACCTCATGAAGAGGATCCTAGGCCTTAAACACTTGCCCTACATGGACAGACTCAAAAAACTCCAGCTTTTCTCTGTCTCATATTGTCTATTAAGAGGTGATCTCTGCTTGACTTACAAAGCCATGTCTGACCCAGCCCATTTAGACATGTTATACCTAAAGAAATCCCAATCCCTCCGCACCACATGCTCCAGGGACCGTAGGTTTGTCCCAGGGATTACTCCCGTGTCACTATTAGACAGAGGCACAGTAAACTAAACCTTAAAAAGGGCACAGTATACTCAAATCAAGGGGTGGCGTAAGCCATACAGAATCGGGCTAGGCTTATAATTGCCCCAGGGCAGATAGCCTAGTATGAACCTATGAACCTATAATCTCATTACCACAATCAATAAAACATGCTGGAGGGACAGGTTCATAACCCAGAGACTGCCCATGCTCTGGAATAGACTTCCCATACATGTCAAGCAGAGCACCTCACTGTCCCTTTTCAAGAAAAAGATGGGAAATAGAAAGTTCACCCCGGGGATCACTCCAGTGGCTCTACTTGATAGACTCACCGGGAACTAATGGCGACATGATGTCAGGGCACTTCTATGGTCTAGGCTTGTAAAGGCTCAAAGACCATTGGCTTAGTACACACCTATGAACCTATTTGTTTCAATATGCATGCACTCATCAATTCTTTTTGATAGGGGCGTCTTTTCTGACTTGAAGAACGAGTGGCCTTTCAGTGTGATCTTGCCTGCTAGACTAGCAGAAGTTACTGGTCATGGTTCAAATACAAATTTGAGTTTTTATTTCTAGCTCATATTTGACAAGTTATGGAATCATTTTGTACATGGCCATATGTCACTTAGCAGACAAACTTACAAAAGTTGCTGAAAAAAGGTTCAAATAAGAATTTTCATTTTTGTTTTAGGACACATTCTTCTGCAAGCAGTGGGATAATCATGCACAAGTACATATCTTACATACTAGACTCACACACAAAAGTTGCCTAACACTGTAAATAACTGGCATTTTATTTTTGCCTTTTATCCATGTGTGAATTGAATATTATTTTTTTACAGATAAACAGTAGAACTGCTTGATTTTATCTTGATGGCTAGACTAGCACTAAGATACCACTGAATAGTGGCTTATGTAAGAATTTGACTTTTCATTTTTGGTTATGTGTGCTTCTACAAGTTGTGAAATAATTTTGTAAAATTGGTATCTTATTTAGCAGACTATCACAAAGAAGTTGACGGACAATGGTAAAAATATGAATCTGAGTTTTTATTCTGGGCCCTGTGTCCCTCTTCGGGTTGTGAAATAATTTAGTCCAACCACACAATATTACATGACTTAAATGAGCTCTTAACAAGGAGGAGAAGAGCAGTTGAAGAATGTCATCCAGTTCAGGAAAACTGATAAAATATGCATTTGTTCAAAGAAGTGAATTAAAAGTAAATATGTCTGAGGTACATGCAAATACCCAGCGTTCCCAAAGAGCATAATAGCTGGGATTCCAATTCTCTGTGACCCTGCTAACTGGTTAATGAGGATTGCTCAATTAGCAAGACAGAGATAATCTGTGGTTCAAAGACATACTTAAGGTATTTTGAGAAACACCTCATTAGTGTCTCATTACCATGTGGCAGAATTAAAAACTGTGCTGTTAGATCTTACTTTGTTAGTGTTGTCCCTACCATGCCAAGCACCGTAGTAGTATAGACACCCACCTCCATACACACAAACATACATTCAGATACCCATGAACACCCACTCTGAGACATCCCCACAGACAACTACACATACACATTCAAGTATTCACCACTCACCTTTTCATGGAAACATTCACCCACACACCCTTGTGCAAGCCCCAAAACATAAACACACTCTCACACACACACACACACACACACACACACACACACACACACACACACACACACACACACACACACACACACACACACACACCAGTTCAGTCTCTGGAAGCAAGCAGTGAATCTGGCTTTAGATGAAGTACCAGATGAGTAGTGATAAAGCTGAAGGAAAAGCTAGCACACCTGAATGCACAGGAAATATTTTGTAATTTGTGTTGCATTTTAAACTCTGTCCTTATATAGCACAATACTGAAGTTGTCTAATGTTATGGATGTGGTAATAAAGAAAGACTGTCCATTTTATGTGAGCAATTGGTCCTAGCAACAGGCCATTCAAATGTTTTCTGAAAGAAAGAGAAAGCTCCTATTGAGTGCAATAGCATAGATGATGTTTTTCGCCTAAATTCATGGAAAATATTGAAAGCTTTTAGAAATTTTGCACTGAAATGCAGGTGTTCAAGTATAGGAAGGGAGTGCCTATATCAAAGTTACAGGCCGCTGGGTGGATAAAAGATCTCATGCATAATGTTGAAGTTATGAAACACTTGAACTGACAACACAAAGACATGCTGAAATAAACTGGTGACATGCTTTATGACAGTATTTGTGATTTTCAGATTAAGTTTGAATTATGAAAATAATTTAAACAAAAAACAATCAGGTTCATTTTCCAACACTGAAGTCTCATTTAGCTAATGTACATGTTCAGACAAATCAGTACAGTTGCAAAATGACAAAAATTAATCGGTGACATGAATTTAGTGTATGTGCTGAATGTAATATTTAGAAACCCATTTTATATAAAAGCACATGACATAACAAAGGAACTCCAGATGTAAATGTTTGACTGAATTTTATTTCTGTTTTGAAGAGTACATTCAGTGCTTTTGATACTGGAACATTTTATTGCTAAACAGAAAAATATGTCAGGCTGACTTTTTTGCTGCAAACAGCTATGTACAATGCTCAGTACAACTTATTATTGTGAACAGTATTTTTTTGTTATAAATCTGTATAAGAAAATATTGTTCTCGATTAAATGACGCTCATTTAAAACTATTCTGGAGCTTTTAACTCATTGTTCCAAATATTGATGCTGAAGACCAAGTTAAGTGTTGTTAAGCAACTTACAAATCAGCACATCTGTCAGGCAAGTGCAGAACAAAGTCCAGATGGAGACTTTTGATCTGAAATGTGATTCTGTACTGAAAGAAAATCTTTATGTTGTTTTTTACTCCTGAAAGATGTTTTATTATATCCCAGGTTGATGATTTTGTTACGAGAATTTTTTTCATATTCATAACTGTGAACATTTTTTTCTTTTATGAATCAAATTGACTCTTTTTTGCAATCATTATTTTGATGTTCAAAACAACTTAGATATGATGAGTCAAAAGGTTATATTAAAGGGATGATTCTCAGTTAGTTAAGAAAAAGACGGGGCACTAAAGAATAATCTGAGGGGCCAATGGGGGCAGAAGGGTGTGACTTCTAGGGTGGAAGATAAAAAGATCAAAGAGCTGAAAGTAAAGTGATGGCAATATGAAATCAGGTGGGGAAGTTAAGGAGAGATAAAAAAGGAATTCTGAAGGTGTTTGTAGACTTTAGATAAGTCATCTGATGACCAATGTGGTACATTCCTTATTGTAAAGTTGAGGATCAAAAAAAGATTATTTTATAACTGCAGCAAAAAGCTGATCCACACAAAATACATTCATTTAAGCAGTTGCTGCTCTTATGAATGAATGAATGAATGAATGAACAAATGAATGAATGAATAGTGGTAGTGCACTCAAGCCCAACTGGCACCTCATCGGAGGTGTTGCCCATGCCACAACAGCTTGTTTCTGGACAGCTGCCCTTGCTATGGTTTTAAACAAGAAAGCAGCAGTGCACATTAACTTTATTGATTTAACATACCAGTATATTCAAAACCTTTCCAATGTTTATTAGAGTGAGTTACCAGATGAATTAAATTATTTATCTGCTGGTACTTTGTCATTTATTACTTTTACTATTATTATTATTATTATTATTAATTGTTTGCTGAGGACCTTGTAAATGACTGCAGAATTTCACAAAAATCTTTACAAAACATCGGAGGGATCTGCAAAGGAACAAGAATGTATTGGTAGAGGACAAAGTGACCGTCAAAGAATGGTAAATTCTGGGGTTCTATTTATAATGGGTGAGGAACTAAATATTATCGAGTATTAAAGAAGGGGAAACTGAGTAGTCTATGTGAGTATACTATTGAGTTTTATGTGATAATAAGACAGCAAATGGCAAGGCAGATACTTCAGAAATAGGTTATAGTTTGGGAAGAGGATTCAGCTTTCCTCATAGCTAGAAAAAAGTAGTGATACTTTCAAAAAGGAAGGAATGAGGGTAAAGATGATGTAACTAGCTATCATATAAGATTGTAGATGTGATAATCCATGCAAGGGTACTAACAGTAAGGTTGAAGAAGGCTTTACTTAAAAGTATACTCAGACTCTGCCACAGATGGCTATGAGGGAAAGGTTAGTTTGTTTTTGCTTTCTTGTATTTTGTATTCTGCATTGTCTTCTTCTATTTTTGTGTACTATGGTTTATTTTCTTTACACTGTGATTTACTTCTATTCTACTGTGTCTCTTGTGAGTCACACAGAAATGAAAATTTCCCAACCCTTCCATCCTGGTGCTGTTTTTTTTTAACTCCACTATCTTTCTAGTTGCCTGCCCTTTATGCTAATCTGACCACGTATTTCCTTCCCTCTCCTCTATCATTGGCTATTTTGAGTAAGCACAAAATTATTAGCTTGTGAAATCACTTCCCTTTAGCTATTTAAATTTATTGTCAATCCCACTGTATTCCATAGAGTCAGAATTCAAAGTGCCCACCCCTTCCGATCTGTCATGCTCTTTTTGATATTAGTGGCTCTACACTTAGATAGCTAATGCTTACATTACCCCTCTTTGCACCTAACTGCTAAGCACACACTGCATCTCTTAGGATATTAACCCATTTTTTCCATCTTACCTTTAAAATCTGCACCATTTACTCCAAGGGCACCAATTATTGGAGAGCCCACTTTCTGCCTCTCAGTAGTTATCTTGGGATTGGTGCTTCTGTTTTGCTTCAGGTGAGAGAAGGAGCATAGGGATATTATTTTCTGGAGACTGCTGATCATCAGAAAGCCTAATAACTACTTTGTAGGTACAAGCTTGGAATTTGTGCTTATATTTTGCTCATGGTGAGAGAATGAGCAGAGTGCATTGATTCCCAGCTGTTTCTGATTGGACAGTGAGTGTCTGTGTTGGACTTTTCTGATTGTTCTGGTTGCTATTCAAGCCATCTAAAAGGAAAAGGTTGCAACAACAGATCCTTGCATCATCTGAGACAAGACTGTTGATCACCAAAGAGCCTGTGGCATTCTTCTCATCTTGAGATTGATGTGACTGTTCTGCTTCTGGTGAGAGAAGAAGCAAAGGAGCATTGTATCCCAGGAGCATGAAGCTGTGGTGACACCAGCAGTAGTAGTAGTATCCAGGCAGTAGTCATTCAGGAGAATACCCTTTTTTATCATTCTTCGCAAAGCTAAGTCTTTCTTTTCAGTAAGTACTGTTTTTTTTTTTGTTTGTTTGTTTTGTTTTATGTTTGCTGCTATCTCACCTAACTTCAGAATTTCTCCCTAAAGTCTTCATCGATAAATCATCAGGGTCTGCTTATTAGTTTCCCTTCAAGTGTTTGACAATGACCTGTACAGATGCAGACACCTTGAGTTAACAGTTTTCCTGTAAAAACAGCTTTGAAATTTCACCATTACCTAGTTGTATACAAGGCAACTACTTTGCAGTGAAAACCACTGATCCCAGAGTTGCAAACCAGATGCTCCTGACATTACTTTATATTCTCACTCCAGCCATCTAATCAATAAAAGAGGGCCTGTTGCCATGGATATGAACTTTTCCACCAGCTTGGTGGATATGGACATGCTGAGACAATGTAGAAATTGCCTCATGTTTGCTGACAACCAGTTAATTCTCAAACAAACTGATATGGTATGTGAAAGATGGATTTATACAATGTCACTGGAGGCAAAGCTCTCTCATAAAAGCACTCCTATTGCAAATCAGGTTGTCAGTAGTACACACGCTAAATCCATCACATGTAGTTCAAAACAGAAACATTGACCCACATGTGCTGAGGCACTTAAAAGTAACCTTTATAAACCCAATAACCTCCTAGACAAAGTACACATAACAAATACCCTCAGCAACCCCAAATGCGCTCTTTCAAAACAACACCTGCTTCAACTCATATAGCTACATCTCATAGAGCCTCTACTTCTAAACCCATAAGGGAAGCTATCACACAATCCAACATTCTGGTGATTGGAGGCTCCATTGTGAGACATACTGATGTCCCTCTCACCTGGCTGAGTAAGGAGAAAGTCATGGTCAGTTGCTTATCAGGGGCCAGGATCCACCACAATATACTCACACTCAGATCACTGGACCAAAAGTACTAGTGTGAATCAGAAATAGTCCCTGTGGGTGTAAATGACGTGAAACATACCTCCCCAGACTATATGAAGAGAGAAATCATGGAGCTCTTGGAATATGTGCCCCAAGTTGATATGAGCCTAGCACTTAGCATCATCTTACCTTCTCCAAGGATGATGCCAAACTATGAATAGAAGATGACCGTAATAATTGGATTAGTTTCTGGTGTCATTCTAAGGTGGTGCAATATTTGTCAACATGGAATGAGATGGTCAACGGAACATGCTGCTTTGCCAGGGATAGTCTGCAACTCTCCCCTCTAGGCTCCCAATCTCCCCCATAGTGCCTTTTTTAGGCAATGTCAAACTTAAGTACTTACAATATAGCAAATCAAAACCAAGAAAATCTAAAGGCGTTTCAGCTCAATGT
Source organism: Protopterus annectens (assembly GCF_019279795.1). Classification (NCBI taxonomy): domain Eukaryota; kingdom Metazoa; phylum Chordata; order Ceratodontiformes; family Protopteridae; genus Protopterus; species Protopterus annectens. The sequence continues at coordinate 794,475,086 of NC_056729.1, forward strand.
TTGGAGTCTAAACAAAAAACTCCACTCCCTACAAGGTCTCCTCACCCTAGAGAATGCAGAAGTATGTGCGGTCACTGAGACATGCTTTAAAGCCACGGAGAGTATACCAGCAGTGCAAGGCTGTTATGTTTTTATACATTTAGACCAGCTACTATACAGACAGGGACTAACGATGGAGGTGACTTGATTTACATCAAAAATAAATATACGTCAAGGATGGTCAAACAAGACAATGCACTTGGGTCTCTCCACATTCAAATCATCATAGGCAAACTCCCATACCATTTCCTTTCAAGCTATAAGCCCCTCTCTATGACCCAGGAAACCAATAACATGTTAAATTTATTGGAAACACTCACCATAGAACCCAATACCATATTCATGGATGAGGATGGAACCCGACTGACAATACTGTATCAGGACTACGACTGTTGGAAAGAAATTCACTGCCACTTGTATAAAATACACAAACAGGTTTATTACTTCAACGTTAAGCGCTTTCAGCTGTCCCCAGCCTTCATCAGAACAACAAATCTTTACAAACACAGAGTTTATATACGTATCTAATAAGCTCCTAAATTGTTTAATTGGTTAAAAAACCGCCAAAAATGTAAAAACTTTGTTAAAACAATAAATAATATCAATCCCTTATGATCAACTGTATCTTATATAGAATCCAATACTGATTTACCTATATAATAAAATCATTCTCATGAACAGGATTAAAATTATGCATACGGTGTGGTGCATTAAACTGTACTATAAAATATACTATTCTCTACCTTTGTTTACATATTCATACTGTCATGGAATGACAAACATATTAATTGTTGCATACAGCATGGATAGACTAAAATAATCCTTGTGTTTGATTCATAATATAATGATTTCTGTGTATATTATTCTAAAGCCAAAAATGGCTTTATACTAATAAAATCATTAAGTCCAGGGGATGTAGTGGAGTCTGTCAAAATCTGCCACTTGCTTTCACATAGTGCTAGCTTTGTTTTCCAATCCCCTCGAGCGGTGAATTGTCCACTTGTTCGATGACAGAGAAGAGGAAACTGTGGTCCACCCCTTTATCTAAAATGTGTCTGCATAATGCGTTCTTAGTGTCTCCCTTCCCTATTCTGTACAGATGCTCATAAATACGTCTATTTAGTTGTCTCTCAGTTTTCCCGATGTAATGGGCATTACATACTGTACATATGGCCACGTATACCACTTGTTTGCTTTTACAGTTCCCCCTTTTACATCTGATTGTGGTGTGACATATATCATCTGTCGTGATTGTCTTGCTTGTATTTATGTATTTGCATTGTTTGCAGTTGCCACATTTGGTGGTCCCTTTGTCAATATCCCCTTTGCACCTTGTGTGGCCATCTTTTTCCAATATTTTCTTTAAATTTGGGGCTGTTTTAAAGACACATCTGGGTTTCGTACCCAGAATTTGCTCTTTGTCTATGATCATCAAGGTTCTCCAGTGTCTATCCAATATCTCTTGAATCAAGTATGTTTTAGGGGAATACATAAGTACACATACCCGTCCTGCTGGTGTACCAAGTGTATCTTCTTTGGTGGTTGGTTGAAAGGTACCCAACAGAGGAATGTATTTTTTACCCCATTCCCGGGTAACGTACTTGATAGTCCCTTCCACCATCTTCACTGGATAAGCTCTCGTAATGAACATATCCTTGATAATGGCCATTTCAGTTTCTACCATACTATTGTTTGACGTCATCCTAGCCACCCGGATGCATTGCCCTTTGACTATATTACTGAAAATATGGGGGGGATGGTTACTGCTGTAATGGACATAATCGTTGGAAAATGTTGGTTTTCTGTAAATTCTAGACGAAAAGCCACTTTCGTTTTTGGTGAGTAAAACATCCAAATAAGACATTTCTTTGTGACTGTAATCAAATGTGAATTTTAAGAAATCCACTGTTTGATTGAGGAATGTCATAAATTCCAGCAATTTATCTTCCGATGCCTTCCACACAATAAAGATATCGTCTAGGTATCTAACGTATAAAGCAATGTGGTTGTAGTGGGAACTATTGAAAATGTGCTCAGATTCCCATTCAGCCATGACCAGATTTGCAAAGATGGGGGCACAAGCTGCCCCCATTGCAACTCCTCTAATCTGTCTAAAATATTCTCCTTGGTGCAAAATGTAATTGTAATCTAAAACAAGTGACATCATATCACACAGGAGGCTGGTCTTATCCCAAGAGAAGTCCGTGAACTTCGTTAAACTTCTTTCGAAAAACTCCAATCCTTCTGTCCTGGGAATGCTGGAAAAGAGATCCACAACATCTATAGTCAGCAGGATACAGTCACTATCATGTAGTTCTTTCTTGATGGTCCCCAAAAACCTCCATGAATCCTTGATGATGTGAGGGATCCCATCATATGTCTTTTTTAACCTTTTGGATAACCTATCCAGGAAGGAAAGGAAATGTCTAGTGGACCTTTCCCTGAACAAAGACATCAGAGTCATGAAACCAGATAAGGGAGGAGGAGCCGTGATTTTTTTCTACCAAGGATTATGACCAGGAGATCAACAACATTCTACACCATTCAGGAAATTATGAAAACATATCCTTAAATCAAGTCAACATTGGACACAAGCGTATAGACCTTATCCTGGAGGAATATTTAATTGACAATAGGATCAACAACGAGACATATTCTTTTTTAAAAGTAGACCACCCAGTTTTGGCAAAGATGGTGGGCATACCCAAGGTGCACAAGTCCATCGAACAACCCCCGTTCCGTCCCATTGTATCAGGTTCCAGTTCGAAAACCTTCAAAATAGGTCAGTTGATAGATGGCTGGTTAAAAAAGACATATGATGGGATCCCTCACATCATCAAGGATTCATGGAGGTTTTTGGGGACCATCAAGAAAGAACTACATGATAGTGACTGTATCCTGCTGACTATAGATGTTGTGGATCTCTTTTCCAGCATTCCCAGGACAGAAGGATTGGAGTTTTTCGAAAGAAGTTTAACGAAGTTCACGGACTTCTCTTGGGATAAGACCAGCCTCCTGTGTGATATGATGTCACTTGTTTTAGATTACAATTACATTTTGCACCAAGGAGAATATTTTAGACAGATTAGAGGAGTTGCAATGGGAGCAGCTTGTGCCCCCATCTTTGCAAATCTGGTCATGGCTGAATGGGAATCTGAGCACATTTTCAATAGTTCCCACTACAACCACATTGCTTTATACGTTAGATACCTAGACGATATCTTTATTGTGTGGAAGGCATCGAAGATAAATTGCTGGAATTTATGACATTCCTCAATCAAACAGTGGATTTCTTAAAATTCACATTTGATTACAGTCACAAAGAAATGTCTTATTTGGATGTTTTACTCACCAAAACGAAAGTGGCTTGCCTAGAATTTACAGAAAACCAACATTTTCCAACGATTATGTCCATTACAGCAGTAACCATCCCCATATTTTCAGTAATATAGTCAAAGGGCAATGCATCCGGTGGCTAGGATGACGTCAAACAAAAGTATGGTAGAAACTGAAATGGCCATTATCAGGATATGTTCATTACGAGCTTATCCAGTGAAGATGGTGGAAGGGACTATCAAGCGTTACCGGAATGGGGTAAAAAATACATTCCTCTGTTGGGTACCTTTCAACCAACCACCAAAGAAGATACACTTGGTACACCAGCAGGACGGGTATGTGTACTTATGTATTCCCTAAAACATACTTGATTCAAGAGATATTGGATAGACACTGGAGAACCTTGATGATCATAGACAAAGAGCAAATTCTGGCAAACCCAGATGTGTCTTTAAAACAGCCCCAAATTTAAAGAAAGTATTGGAAAAAGATGGCCACACAAGGTGCAAAGGGGATATTGACAAAGGGACCACCAAATGTGGCAACTGCAAACAATGCAAATACATAAATACAAGCAAGACAATCACGACAGATGATATATGTCACACCACAATCAGATGTAAAAGGGGGAACCGTAAAAGCAAACAAGTGGTATACGTGGCCATATGTACAGTATGTAATGCCCATTACATCGGGAAAACTGAGAGACAACTAAATAGATGTATTTATGAGCATCTGTACAGAATAGGGAAGGGGGACACTAAGAACGCATTATGCAGACACATTTTAGATAAAGGGGTGGACCACAGTTTCCTCTTCTCTATCATCGAACAAGTGGACAATTCACCGTTCGGAGGGGATTGGAAAACAAAGCTAGCACTATGTGAAAGCAAGTGGCAGATTTTGACAGACTCCACTACATCCCCTGGACTTAATGATTTTATTAGTATAAAGCCATTTTTGGCTTTAGAATAATATACACAGAAATTATTATATTATGAATCAAACACAAGGATTATTTTAGTCTATCCATGCTGTATGCAACAATTAATATGTTTGTCATTCCATGACAGTATGAATATGTAAACAAAGGTAGAGAATAGTATATTTTATAGTACAGTTTAATGCACCACACCGTATGCATAATTTTAATCCTGTTCATGAGAATGATTTTATTATATAGGTAAATCAGTATTGGATTCTATATAAGATACAGTTGATCATAAGGGATTGATATTATTTATTGTTTTAACAACGTTTTTACATTTTTGGTGTTTTTTTAACCAATTAAACAATTTAGGAGCTTATTAGATACGTATATAAACTCTGTGTTTGTAAAGATTTGTTGTTCTGATGAAGGCTGGGGACAGCTGAAAGCGCTTAACGTTGAAGTAATAAACCTGTTTGTGTATTTTATACAAGTGGCAGTGAATTTCTTTCCAACAGTCGTAGTCCTGATACAGTATTGTCAGTCGGGTTCCATCCTCCTCCATTTTGCAGTTCCTGTGTTGTTCTTTAGTGATATTCATGGATGACATTAATTGCTCTAGTATTAACTGGAAATCATATGCAACACCAAACTTACAGCCACAGAGATTCCTGGATTTTATAAACAAAACTCCCTGGACCAGATTGTCAATACACCATCCTGGATCCGGTTCTCACTAATATGGGAGAGTGCTGCATCCCCCAGCAGTGTAATGTCTTCTCTGGTAAGGTCAGGCCACAAAATGTTCTCCTTTAAGTAAAAATAAAACATGTAACCCCGGCTAACTCTGAAATATTTAGGAACCACTGTAAACCAAACATCCTGCTATTAAGTGATAAACTGGCAAAATGTCAAGCCCCCCATAAACCCTGAGAACACTGCTGTCAATGTGGAACTTTTCACAGAAACCCTAAACAAGCACACTAATAGCTACAGAGAGGCAGTTGAACTAACTCAAAAACACAAGCCATCCTGCTGGAAGAAAATCGTGGTAAAAATTAGGAGTAGTACCCAGCAGGATAAAAGCACTCTCATAAAATGAAACAAAGAACTCAGAGGACAAATAAAGTCTACCAAAGCCAAATTTGAGGTGAATTTGGCCTCCCAGGCCAAGGACAATCACAAGGTATTCTTTAGCTATGTCTATAACCTCAAAGACAATACACAATTGTGTGCAGTGCTCATTGGTAAGGGAGCCACCTATACTAACCCAGAAGGCATAGCAAACTTACTAACCTGCAAATTCATCTCCAGCTTTACTGCACTCCCCCCATCTTCCTTCAGGACATACCATTAAATGTAACTCCCCCTACTGTCACTAGGGAACAGGTTCTAAATGTTCTGTCTAAGGCCAAGAACACTACATCAGTGGGACTAGACAATATCACAGAATGCCTTCTAAATAGCATGAAGCATGACCTATCAGGCCCACTGGTTAAATGTAGCCATAAAACATCCCTTTGTACAAAGATGGGCCATCTACAGACCCTGGAAACTACAGACCCATAAGTCTCACCAGTGTCATATGGAAAGCCATTTCAAGAATTATCATGGAAATGATCAATAATGACATAGGAAACCTTTAGACAATGGACCCAACTCAGTTTGGTTTTGTCAAGTTCAGGTCATGCCTGCTTGACCTTGTGGGCTTGTTTGATAAGGCCAGTAAGTAATGGATGAGTGCAAAACAGTTCACACCACCTAGCTTGACCTGGCCAATGCATATGATGCAATACCCTACTCAGGCATTGTTGAAAAACTCATGAGATTAGGTAAAAATCCCCATGTCACAAGGTGGATAGCCAGCTGGCTCACAGACAGGACTCAGGAAGTTAAAACTGGAGAGTCCACCTCTACAAAGAAGTCAGTCACAAACAGACTCTCTCTCATGGATCAGTCCTGGTGCCACTCCTTTTTGGTATTTACTTTTCTGAAGTCAATGCCAATGTCAATACCCACTGGCTGACTAAATTTTAAGATGATTGCAAATTAGCAGCAGTCATAGGATCCGCTACCTACACATGTGTTTTTCAGATAAGTCTGACACAGACAAATAACTGGTGTCAGAGCCATGGACTAAAACTAAATGCCAAGAAATTTATAATAGTATCCTTTAGGAAGTTATCCATCCCAGTAACTATCATATTGACAACACACTCCTATGAGTTGGCCCTGTAGTAAGGGACTTGGGGACATACTTAAGCAGTAATCTAGCCATTGACCATCATGTGACTATAGTAGTGAGGAAATCATTCTATGTTGTGCAACTTATAAATAAAGGTATGGCATCTAGGTCCAAGGAAGTCATTGTTCCATTATTTTTAGTGTTTATCAGACCTATCATTGAGTACTTTGCCCCCTTTGGTATGTACCTAACCAGGCACCTCAAACTATCCAACTATTGGAACAGCCACAGAGGTTCCTCACTAAAAGAATGCATATCCTGTGTAGACCTCCTCAAAGCCCTAACCCTGTACACTATCTCCTATAGGCTATTGAGGGGAGATCTATGCCTGGCATACACACCATTGCAAGACATCACCCTCATGGAGAGCCTCCATATCTGCAAAACAAACAGCACCATAATTACCCATTCTAAAGACATAAACCTTGCATGTGTTATAAATAGAACCTGCTGTAGAGACAGGTATGTATCATATCCCTTCTCTGGAACAGGAACCTCATCCATGTGTAACAGTGCTCCTCCTTAACTCAATTAAATTGTAACTTGGGCATTTGGATGGGGAAAAGAAAATTCATCCCTTGTTTGGCACCTAAGTCTCTAATAGAAGCAGGCAGCCTGTAAAGGGTTAATTTCCCAGGCCTTTGCTTATAAATGTTTTATCTCCCAAGCCCCTGCTTGAAGTTATCAAGAGTAGCAGAATTTGTCAGGGATTTTGGATGCATGGCTAGGCTTCAAAAGGCCTAGTAAACAACTCTAACCCTGGTAACCTAATATCAGCTGAGTTTTAAGAAGTGGAGGTCATTAGATGAACAATGGAGTCAACTGTTGCACTTCTCAGCATGGGCACAGGGAAAAAGTCAGTAATTGTCAGAGGTAGTATTCACTGGTATCTGAAAGGCATTCATTACATTGATATATGTGGGATGTTATAGCAGACAGAGATAGGGAGAAACAAATCCTAAAAATCTCAGTAAATGGAGACTACATTGACAGTAAATGTAGGAAGGGACAAACACATATGCCCACTGTCTCTCTTCTCATCCAGCTTGCAATACTTATCAAAAGAGATCAGGAAGTAAGGAAGGAACCTGTGTGTGGAGGGGTTTCAGTAGTATTATCCTATCTGTAAATGACTTCATTGTGTAGCTTTTGGATAAAATAGATGGGCTGTCATAAGTGTTGACTGTGTTACATTGTTTCAGTGAAGTTTATTATATAGATTATTATCACAATAGATCTACAGTATGGCCATTTAGGTAGGTTAAGGGAAACAGACGTGTGGTATATGGAAGAGTGAAATACTTAGGACATCAGGTTCGATTCAGATATTAGTCAGTCTCATAGGTAAATGAGATGATAGGATTCTGGTGAGGTAGTTTAAGGATGCTGCAGATGATAAATGCCACAGGTTTTTTATGTGTTTAGATGAATCTATGACAAACACATTAAGCTAAAATTTGTTGAAATCTACTGCGGAGGAACATTATATCAACTACTCAAACAATCCTCTTTTTCCTGCTTCTCAACATGTATACATCTGCAAATATGTTAAGTTTTGAAATGGAAAATTTTCCTTAAACTACTGTTTTTCAATATTCTTAAAAAACATGCGTGCGCGCGCGCACACACACACACACACACACACACACACACACACACACACATTCCTGCTTTTCAGACATAAACTTCAGTCCAACTAAAAAAAGGAAGCCAGTGAGATACAGCTTCAAACAATTTTCTAACAACAGAATGAAGAAGCCACTGGAAGCATGGAACAGACAAAGTGCCTTAAGTCAGAAAAATTTGGACGTGGATAAAAAATGTCATACTATAGGACATATGTGATAGTGTTGGTCATGGGTTGTTGGCTACCAGAGGAAAGGAGGGTCCATATGGATCAGCAAAATGGGAAAATAAGGCAGGTGGACTACAGACTGTGATAGCGATAGTCCATAATGTAGGGATAGTAATGTGATGGGTGGCTGTCTGAATAGTGGAAGGGCAATTTGTGCATGGGAACTATGGAACAGACATGGAAAGGAGGAGCTGTGGAATAGTGTAAGAGAGATAATAAGATTATAAAATAGGCAGGGGTGAGCAGGGTAATGGATGCATGGGTTATACACCTTTCAAGGGAGAGAGGGATTTTAAGACTTTAAGAAAACCAGGAAAGCATAAAGACTACTGGCTGTGGTTAGACAGGAAAATAAGGCACTGAAACCTGGGATAAACAACAGGATGAATGACTTGGATGAGAGGAGCAAAGACAGCATCATGTAGCAAACAGTTGTAGTTCATATTCATGTTTAATGTAGGTGGGAAATGACACTGCAGGTAGCTAGACTTCTCATTATGTACTGCCACATAAAGGTGAAGCAGTCATTATGTCACAATGGTTCAATAACTTTATGGAATTATTCTATTGCTTGGAGGTTTTACACTGCCATTCAGTGTTAATGTAAAATGTCTTAGTACTGCAGTGTGATAAATCCAGTTCTTAAGTTTGGGCATAGGACTCCACCAGTCCTCATTAGCACACATGGGCTGATGACGGACAGTCTTACATTTGAAATAATGTGCACCATTATACACTGCACTTTACCACTTGTTTACAGTTTTAAAATCTGGCCTTAAGTATGCCCCCAGCATTTTTTAATCCTTTTTTTAACATACTACTTTGGTTTTGGAAGCATTTTAATATTTTAGCATTTTTTGTCGATGATATTAGATGCATAGGAGCAATTCTAATCCAACGATCACAGGTACTAATTGAGGTCTAGCCATAAACACCTTTAACAAGATAAACTTAAAAGTTCTTGCCACCTTTTATGAGTACTTAACAGTAAGCAGGGCCATAAATGATAACCCTGGTGGAAGTTTATGTCTTTCTATCCAATCAAGACTGGTCATAACAGTAAGGAAAATAGTACTTTCCTTGACCTGTAGTGGTAACTTATCCCCAAAAATGTTGCGTAAGTGTTCTATCCTGCCAGTGAGGCTTGTTTATCTGTTGGTGTAAATTTAGGTCTTAGTACAAGTGTTTGTAGAGTCAGCATTTTTGCAAAGAAATAGGAGGTAAAATATGATTGAGTCTTTCATTGTTCAAAAAACATGACACAGGTCAACTTGCAGTATCTGGTAGGCTATTGAGTATAAGGAGAGTTGTGTTAATTTATCAGGATAGTTGAATGATTTAAAACATCTCATTTCTTTTAATCATTGGAGTATTCCCTGTTGAGCAACATACTTAGATTTGTACATACCAAAGGGGGTACTGCATTCAATGATGTGTATGATAAGGTAAGAGTACAGTGATAAGATGGCTGACTCTTGAATATATTCCCTTGGAAATTAACTCTATTAGACTGAAGGATTTCTTGACTCTGATGGAAATATGATTAACAAATGAGAGAGAGAGAGAGAGAGAGAGTTGTTCGCATCAGGTGTTTTATACAAGTGCATTTAAATAAAGTGGAGTACCACTTACAACATGTGAGCTGGGAACAGCATTTTTCTGAATGCTAATATATTGTACTTTTTTGCATTTAGCATGATGCTGTTTTCAGTACACCAGACATACGCATATTTCAGCACTTTAGGAGCAGTTTATTATTTAATATATTTTAGTTATTGCTTGTTGCTTAAATATGTATTTTATTTTCAGTTTGTTTACATATAATCTGGTCCAGTTTCCTTTTAATTCCAAAAGGTGTTTGGTTAGCATGGCACACCAAACAGTTGCCCCATGCCTGATTCTGTAAACAAGGGCTGTACCAGTCCACACCTGGCATATGTCATTGAAGACTGGAAAAGTCAAGAGGTGAATTGAGCTTGCAGTACAACCACCCTTTAACATTTTACTCTGGCAATGCTTGCCATTGTAAAACCCCAAATCAGTTGAGTAGCCCATTGAAGTCAATGGTCAGTTTCTGCTTTGCCACAGCTCAATCTGTAAGAGGGAAATGGTGTTTCAGGCAGTATATGGTGAACAGCCACACTGTCCTCAGAAACAAGACTGACATACAGCTGGAGCTCTAAGGCAGGAAGAGAGGAACCATTTGAAGGGTGGCCGAGGCCTGAGTACATGTTCAGTAAGCAAAACACAGACATTTAATGGCAGCATAGTTTAACAATGCACCCACATATATGCCAATCCTGTTGTGAGAATATTAGGGATACATTCATGACAGTGATGGTACCTGCAATGCATGTTCTGATGTCTGTCATAAAGGTAGCACTGATATGCATCACTGCCTCAGGAATATATTGCTCAGTCTCTGTGTCAGCAGGTGAGCCTGCAATATGGATGTCAATATAGAGGTGGGGCTTTGACACCAGATGGCTTTACGTGGACTCTGAGGGTAGACCAAAGATCAGACAAACTAAGGTAATGATATTCATCACCATATACTTTTTCAGAATTTGACTTATTATTATAGCCTGTATCAAAATCTCATTAACTACCCATAGCATTGCCAGGTTCCATTGCTTTTAGCAGCTTTATATTGCAAGTTGCTGTGCAGGGTGTGCTCTTATCCCATTATACTGGTAGTAGGGTTGCAGATCATAAAAGGAGTAGTGTTGCTTGATGGTGGAAACTCTCTACTTCATGACAGCAATTCTCTGGAAATTATCCTTTTGCCAGTGATGCCATTGTCCAAATAGTTAGCTGTGATCAGTTTTTAATAGCATTCTTTTATTTAAAAACAATTTTACTTCTAACTATTTTAATTGTACTTGCTTGCTTGTTACAGTCATTGTCTTATTGGATTATCATAAAAAACTGTCCAGTGGTTTAGCAGCAAAAGACAGTTAATATATCTCATTTAGTGCATATGTTTTAAATGTTAGCTCTCTGGAAGAATTAAGGTGGGGGTCATAATCACACCCACCCATTCACAACTCATGCTCTAAATCACTGTTGCCCCAAAACAATGCACATCTCAAATATACTTAAAGGTAAAGACAACCCCAATAAAATTACAAGTAGTTGTTTATCTTTTTTCACTCTAGCATAACAGTAGAATTATCTCCACTCTAGCAAACAAAATCACAATTTTATTATACCACCAAATGTCATTCTTTCCTCATCTGCCAAATTTCATGCTGCTCACATATCTGATTTAGAAAAAATGAACTTTACTCTCAGTTCTGCTATTCTGTTTGCAACCTTTCCTTCACATCAAACATTGCCTGGTTAGTATTCAACCACTAACAACAGCACATTCAGATTAGTACATTTAAGATGTGGTGGCAACAGCAATAGTACACTTACATTACACTCATTCACATCATCCGTTTATTAATCTACCATACATAGTATCCCTCTTCTCCAACACAGCAATATAATTCACCCATATCCAAGAATTTTACAGTTATATCTCCCTTTCCCTTTCCAAGGCTTAAAATAGCTCTGTGTCTATTCTTATATGCTTATTTTTTTAAGTAATTCTATCTACTTTATACTCAGTATTTTATATTATAATGTGGTATAACTACACTTATAGTAAGTATATACACTAATTACGCTAGTGTTGCTGTACTGATATAGGAATTACTTGCACATCTAATATCTCATTTAATTCCATTATAGTCAACTGAGTTGTACTCACATGCAGTGATACCACACATCCTCTTTACTCTGTTATATTGCACAACATATCTTGTCCCCAAAATAATATACAAAAAAGCATATTCATGCCTCTTTTACCTGTCAGAAATCTTACATTTCAACCCCAGACCACGGCCTAGAATGTCACCTCTATGCAGCTTCATTAATAGCAGCTTCATTAATATGTAAAACCTTTAGCCTTTTACCCAGTTATAGTTCTTTCTCTCTAAATAATCCACAATGTGTCACCTCTGTAGTTTTCAAGATAATGCACTTAAATGTTTGGAGTATGCCCAATTAAGATGAGCAACTTGGCATTTGTCAACTTATATATTATAGTTGGCAGAGTATCCTGCTGAAACCCCAGCAGACTAACTACTGAAATATTTGTTAAGGTATGGTATAACTGAAGAAGACCATATGCATACATGTCCTGTTGTTACAGCCATTCTGACCAAATAACCTCTGAAGTCTGTGCTACATATCAATCAATTTCCATGTAATGATTGTACAAATATGAGTATCCCATCTATACCCATTCAATCCCACAAATGTATTACTCTTGCAGGAATTCAGATAAACCCTAAAATAACTTCTTTTTGAGAGATTAGATTTACATGCATTATAAAATCATTAATTCAGAAGTAATGATATTCCAGGACTTACATATAGATTGGTAAAATCATCAGTACTCATAACCTCATAGTGTCCTCTACAAGAGTGTTCTGCCAACTTGTATCACTATTAACAAGCATTATCCAGCATTTTGAAAGAAAATATTTAGGCCAGATACTTTGCTCACACCCACCAAGCATAAAATAATGTCTGAGACTATTAATGATCATAATGATACATTTATTATTCAGAGATATAGCAAGGTTGGCAAACGGGAGAAATCTCAGTCATCTAGATATAATAAGATTGTCCTTATAGTATAGAGTGATGAAGGCAACTTGCGTGCTGGAGGTGAAAATGGAGCAGGTGAGCTGCAGACTCTGACACATGCATACTGGTGGAAGGAAGATGGTCTAGCTTACTTCATTGTTAAAATCTACTGGAGAGGGAGAGCATGATGTACATTATGTAGCACTATGAGCCAGTGATAATCGATTAGCTTTGTCAAGCAGCATCCGCATGCCAACCAGCCCTGATGTGGCATAGGTAGTGAAGCACATCTACACTCTTATCACCCAGTGGGGGCAGGGTTAGGTCAGAAAATGAATAATACCCTTCATATCTTCCTGGACAACAGTAGTTCTATCAACAGCTCTAACCTCATTGATGGGAAATGAATGGTCAGTAGTGGCAGTGGAAGATGACTGACATGCACAGGGGATAAAAAAAGGACCCAAGAAAACAAGAGACATGGTAAGAACAACTGATTTAATCTACCCAATCTAAATACCTTATCTACCACAAACGACAAAAAATCCTAGTTCCCATTCGTCCAGTGATGCAGTTCTTAGTAAAAAAAAAAAAAGATCAGATTTCATTGATTACCAGAGACTCAAAGTCAAAACTGATTACTAGGGTCAAAGTATGAGTAAAATACATTTCAGATAAAACTCTGCCCTCTTTATAATGATTCAGGTACTTTAGAAAAAAAAAAAACATCCAGTGAAGAGAAAAATCGACTTTTTCATAAACACTAAAACCATCAGAATCTCCGTAACATTTGTGGCATGTGGAAAATAAAAAGTTTCCCCTTAATACTTCAGAAAAGTGGAAGATAGAAAGTTACTCATCATCATCATTAAACACCTCTAAATAGTGTCACGCTATGACATCAACTGTCACCTCCCTTCTCAAAGCAATGCCACTGTCTTGCTCACTTTGGAAGTCATATGTGATACTGTTGCAGGTCTTCTCTCATACAATCCATCCATTTCTTGGCTGAACAACCGTGTTACCTCTTGCAGTCTTCATCTATTTCCTATACCCTCTTCACCAAATCACCTGATTTCCTACACATGGTTCTGAACTCCCATAATTTTTTATTCTTGACCATCTCTGCAAGTGGGACAACTTTAGATACTGCCCTGAAGTCCTCATTTCTTTATCTGTTCCACAGTGTGCATCCAAACACCCACACACCTTAGGTACTTCATCTCTAGCAACTCAAGCTTCTTCTACTGATCTTCCTTTAGTACCCTGGTATCCATGCCACACAGACGCATTGCTTACACTGCTGTTTTATACATCTTACTTTTCAATTTCTTTGGCATTCTTTTGTCACACACAATCACTGACATTTTGAGACACTTGGCTGCAGCAGCTATGACCTTTTCATTCAGAATTTCCTTTTCCTCAACCATCCCACTCAGATTTTTGAAGCTGTTAACCTGTTCCAATTTTTTCACCTACTACCTCAGCTTTCAGCTTCTTCTAATCTTCCCCATATGCTGCAACGAGATCTGCCTTGTCTGTACTCTGTTTCATACCATGTGCCTTCACTTTTACATTTCATTCACCTATCATTTGTAGAAGTCACTGTTCAGAGTCTGCTTGTAATACCATATCATCTGCATCCAGCAGCTTTTGTTTATCTTTCCCCTCTAAACTGTTTGCTAACATAGTCATTGTTATGAAGATTAATGGCCACTACCACTGGGAACCCCCCCCCCCCCGTGAGACTGAACACTGTTCACACTTGTGCCATTGTATCCTTGTACATAACTTGCACTAACTCTAATTTTTTTTTCAAATCATGACCTTGTCATATACTTTCTCCTAGTGTAGGAATACCCAGCTGAACGCATTCTTCATCTCCAGCTTCTTCTACACTGTTTGTCTCACTGCAAACAACAGGTTGGTTATGCTGCATGCCCATGTGCTTCAGAAGTTCACCTCTCCAATTTCAGTTTCTACCACTCTGTGTATTTCTCAATCAACCTCTCCAGCATTTTTATGCAATGTACAGTAGTGTGATACCTCAGTATGGCCCACTCTTGTTGAATGTCCCATTTACTCTTGCACAGTGACACTAGAATGTTTACTGCCCTGTCATCTGGGATATACCTTTCTCTCCATTCCATGGTGAGTACCCTTAGGATCAGCCGACATCTTGATGATATCTGCTGTGAACTCATCTGGGCCAGATGCTTACCCTGACTTAATTTTCTTTAGTGGTGTTCTAACTTCTTCTAAGGTTAGTTCCTCTTCCTCATTCATTGGAGGCTGTGCAAGGGGCAGTATAGTTTCTAAAGGACTTTCTTGATTTAGAAACTGTTGAAAGTACTCTTTTCATCTCCTTTGACATTGTCTGGGCTGATGATCAGGGTGTTGCTGGCACTCCCATTGAATGGAGTCTGATGACTATCTTCTTTATCTTTATCTTTTTGCCTTACACTCTGATAGACTTTCTTTGTGGCAGAAAATGTGTCACATTTGTTCTTTGCTGTTGTGACGGATCTGTTAGCATCTTTGTTAGCTAACCTGAGTTTCTTCTTAGACTGGTCCATATTTTCTATCTCCTACTTTTTCCTGCACTAGCAATAACTGGACTTCTGCATTCTACCAGTAGCTTTCCCTATGTACCTCTTTTCCATAGATTCATAGATTCATAGATTGTTACAAGGCTAATGAACCAGGAGCCTTTCTAAGCCTAGCAAAGTTTCTGCAAAAGAATAATGATGTCCAGTATCCAAATAGGGCATTGAGTGAGGAACATGGGTGCCAGGCCTAGTGTAAATTTCCTATTCCCCATTCACATGTCTAGATTGTGCTTAAACTGGCTAATAGATGAATTTGGCTTCACATGGAAGGGAAGCCAGTCCCATATGAGGTGTGGTCTCTGGGACACATAACTGTCTCTCCAGCATGTTCTGTTTAAGTCACAGAGAAAATTCAGGTCCCTAGATTTTGTATTTCTAGTACTATTTGACTTATGAATATGTAGGAGATTCATAAGTATGAAGTTTGTGGATGCCTTGTAATACAGGTGCAGATCACCCCTTAACAATCTATAGGAGGTTGAGTAGAGAGAAAAGGCTTTAAGGTGCTCTGCATAAGGCAGGTTTGTTACTCCTTCTATTCTTTTTGGAAGGAACCTTTGAGGTCACTCTAGTTGCTACATATGCCTAATTAGGTACATACCAAAGAGACCATTATACTCTATGACTGGTCTAATAAGGGTGGAGTACAGTGAGATAATGACCTCTTTGAACCTAGATGCCATGCCCTTACTTATAAGTTGTGCAATATAAAAGGATTTCTTCAGAACTGTGGCCACGTGGTGGTCGAAGGTTAGGCTACTGTTTATGTGAGTACTAAATCATCTCTTAGGGGTGTGTTAATAGCATGGTAATTAGCTGGGATGATTGACTACTCAAACTGTACATTTATGCATTTCTTACAGTTGGATTTAAGACCATGGATTTGGCACCATTTTTTAGTCTGAGACAGATCTTGAAGAATGCTGGTGTCTGCAGGGGAGTTGACGATAACCCCTATCTTGCAATCATCTGCAAACTTAGTCAGCCATAAACCTACAGCATTTGCTTCCATTTCAGAGAAATAGATGCCAAAAAGGAGCAGGCCCAGTATCGAGCCCTGGGGGACTCTCCTAGTGACTGGCCTCTTAGTGGAGGTGGACTCAATTATTTTGGCCTCCTGGGTTGGCTATCCAGCTGGTGATAAAATGGTTTATACCTATATTAGTGAGCTTGTCTATAATGCCTGAGTGGGATACTGTATCAAAAGCCTTAGCCAGGTTGAGGTAAACTGTGTGCACAGTCTTACCTTTATCCAGTGTTTTGTTGACCCTCTCAAAAATGTCCACCAGATTTAATAGGCATGACCTTCCTTTAACAATGCCAAACTGTGATGGGTTGGCACTTTCAGGTTACCTATATCCTCTCTTATCATATCATTGATGATTCTTCCAATGGCCTTACATATGAGGCTTGTAAGACTTATGAGTCTGTGTAGTTAACCGGATCAGTGGTTGGGTCTCCTTTCTGCAGGAGAATGACTGTAGCCATCTTCCATTTCTTGGACACAAAACCAGACTGACGGCAGCAGTTGAAAAGTGATTCAAGTGGACCAGAGAGGTCATGTTTCATGATATTTATTAAACATCCTGGGATGCTATCAGAGCCCAACGATGCAGTGTTTTTGGCCTTGGAATGTGTGTTGATGACCTGATTCCTAGTAATGGTTGGGGGGATTGTGTTATGTGGTATTTCCTTTGGACTTTTTGGGGGCAGGGGAGTGATGGGAGAAAATTTAACTGAACTTGTCAGCCAAAAGGATGGCAATGGCCTTCAGTTCAGTGTGGGTAATGCCATTTATAAGTTCTTTGTATTGCTGTGTATTTCCTCTGAGATTATGGACACAGCTGTAGAAAGCTTTTTGGTTGTCCTTTGCCTAAGAAGCTATTTATTTTTTCAGATTTAGCCTTTGAAGTATTAATTAACCCTCTAATCTACCTGCTTAGATTGGTCAGGGGGCTTTAATATGCATGTCTTTGTTCCTCCTGCACTTGGCCAAGATTTTTTTTTCTTTTGTTGTATAACCAATTGATATTGTGATTCCACCAGGATGACTTGTCTTTTGAGTTTGTCTTTTTCTTAATATGAGTGGGCACAGCTCACTCTGTATATCTATCAATATGGCTTTACAGAAATTTTGTAAATAGCTCAGTGTATTCTATGGTGCTTACTGGATATGGGAGGGCTTGCTTGGAATTTCACAAAGGTGTTGCTTAGTAGAGAGAGGTTAGCCTTGGAATACTTGCTAAAGGTTTTTGGTTTTGCTGGATCCCCACAATAAATTTTTATTTCAACTAATGCTGCCTTATGGTCAGATCTGATGAATGAAGATATTACATTGGGTGAGGAACATTGCCCCCTCATGTTTCTGAGCACAAGGTCAAGGATGTTTGTACACCTGGTAGGAAAATGGACTAACTGTTCCAGGATGCTGGCATTAACAATGTTTAGGGATCGCTGAGCTTGTGCATTAGAGGTAGTGTAGGATTCCCAATCTATAGCTGGGTAGTTGAGATCCCCCATGAATATCATATTGGGTTAAATGGTGAGGGACTCTAGTACATTGAGATAGGTAGTATGTTTTTCCTTGGACATGAAGGGGACCTATATGTTGCAAAGATATGGTATGACACCCTGTTTATGGTGAGTTGCATATGTATGAGTTCCAGTGGGCCATACACCGGTGCTATTCCGCTTGTGAGACTGGTCTTAATGTAAACTGACACTCCTCCACTTTTATTTCCCTCTTGTACAATAGGTGGTCTAAAGGTGTGAAAAGCAGTGACCTTAAACCATGTGTCCATTACTACACAGATGTCTACACTCTCCAGGGATAGGAAGGCTTGCAGGGAATGGAGTTTTTTGTTAAGACTTCTAGCATTGAGAGGTACCAGCTTCAGGTATTTATTCATAGGTTCAGTTAATTTTGTAGGTTTATAAGTTTGGTAATGTCTGAAAGAGGCACTATGGAGGTGGAAAAGGTCTTTGCCAATATCCGAAGCCTAGAAGGGATAACTGTAGACCATTCCAGGCAAAACATTATGGTCTGTCACCCATGTCCTCCTAGGCTGTCAAATATTGCATTCCCTGGATTGATGCTAGAAGCTAAGCCAATTGTTATAATCAATCATTTTCTGTTAGTAATGTGACATCAACCTTGCGGAAGGTAGTATGCTGCTCAGTGCTAGGCTCATACCTGCCTGAAGCACATAATCTGGAAACCTGATCGTGTTTCACTTCATATAGTCAAGGGAGGTACCTTTCAGGTCATTAAAACCCCAATGATCATGACAGAGTCATACTGGTACTTGTGGTTCAATGACCTAAATGCCTGTGTGACTTAATAGATCATAGCCCCAAAAAGGCAGCTAAATGTGACTCTCCCCTTACTAATTCTGGTGAGGGAAAAATCAGTGTGCCTCACTACAGAATCATCAATGACAAGGAAATCTGACTGTGTGTTGGTCTGCCTTAAAGGTTAGCAGTGGAGGGAATGGATACTGTGTTACTATGTGCAGCTGTTAATGTGGTGTTTTAACACAGTGTTTATGTTATGGTTGATGACCCTTTCTTTGACTGCACTATAAAGGAGGTCTTAGTGTTTTAGGATGGTTAGCTGTAAGTGCCTCAGTATAAGTAGTTTTATGTATGGGGTTTTTACCCTATGCAGTAGGTGTGGTGTAAGTGTCACTGACAACCTATCTAGGATTAGTTTTGGTTGTAAGAGAGAGTTTGACCTACAGTGTTAAAGTATATTTACACCTCGCACATAAACGGTCTATTTTATTAACAATAAGTGGGTTGTCAGTGTACATGAGGCAATTGCTACAATGCCTCAAAAATCCCACCTCGACCAATCTGGCCACAGAGAGAGTCAGGCGGTGCATATCCATGGCCACTGATCGACTAGGGAGGAGTGAGGAAAACGTAAATATTGAACAAGTCAATAAGACAAGCAACTTGATGAGCAACACTCAGGTATGGGCAAAATAGATGCTCCAGTAGTTAAAACAATCTGTCTAAACAGTAATGCAACAAGAGTGCATATCACAGATGAGGACAAAGTCACTTACAATAACAGGCACAATAAGCCTTCACCAGCAATTTGGAGCTCAGATGGATGAAGGCTACCCTCTCCTCCCATAAGAATGTAGACCACAAACCTTCCTAATGTAAAATAACTGGTTTAGAACCCAAGTGCTTAAACCAGAACAAAGACAATTAGAATAACAGGCACAATTTTCCTTCACCAGCAATACCAGCTCTGAAGGATGGAGACTAGTCTCTCCTCCCACAAGAGCATAAACCACAAACCTTCTTAATGTAAAATAACTGGTTTGGAGCTCAAGTGCTTAAACTAGAACAAAGACACTTTTACAATAACAGATACAATAAGCATTCAGTCAGCAATTCCCAGTTCAGAAGCATGTAGGCTATCATCTCCTTCCACATGAATATAGACCACAAACCTTCCTAATGTAAAATAACTGCTTTTGAGCCAAAGTGCTAAATTAGAACAAAGACATTTATAATAACAGGGACAATAAGCCTTCTGCAACAATCCCCAGCTCAAAAGGGCAGATGCTACCTTCTTCTCCCACAGGAGTGTAAACCACAAACCTTCTTAATGTAAAACAACTGGCATGAAGCCCAAGCACTTAAACCAGAACTAAGACACTTCTAGAATAAAAGACACAATAAGCTTTCAGCCAGGAATCCCCAACTTAGAAGGATGTACGTTACCTTTACTGCCACATAAGTATAGACCAAAAACTTTCTTTAAGTAAGATAATTAGTTTTGAAGCCCAAGAGCTTAAATCAAAACTAAGAGACTTAGAATAACAGTTACAATTTAATCAGGCTACTAACAACCAGTAATAATTGCAGCAGATTAAATGCAACTGAACACTTTAATAGCATGCAGCACAAAGCTAAATAAAGTAATAGCACAGGAAGAAGCACAGATGTAGTAAAAGCAGCTGAATAAAATGCATTTTTTTAAGTAAGTGGGAAGGGAGCTAACACAATAATTCAAGTTTAAGAGACTAATGGGGTTGACCTTCCCAGATGATCTCCAAGTACTCAGTAGAATGATCTGATGAGACGGGACTGGGAGGGGTATCCAAATTCAGATTTATAGTAGGGCAGGCAACTCAAAAGCCACTAAGTTTAAGAGCAGAACAGAAATAATCAAATGCAGACAGAGATCAGCAATAGTAGGGCAGAGAACAGTAAGTCAAACAAGCACTACAGCTAAATAAAAGATGTATCTAAATATTTCTACTTAAATGATGAGTGCTGTTTTTCATCTCCTACCACTAATTAGCTGGATGTTATTAACTGTCTGCAAAGGAATTATTTTCTAACTTTTCTAAATGACCCTAGCCAAGACCTCTAAAACTCCAAAAGAACAAAAAAACTTAAAACAAAACAAAATATAATATAAGAATAAGATAAAAATATAGAAGTACCCAAACCTTAAATGAATAGCTTCAGTTCAAAATCAAATACAGAGATCAGCAATAGTCAGGCATAGAACAGCAAGTCAAACAAGCACTATAGCTATATATATATATATATATATATATATATATATATATATACATATATATATATATATATATATATATATATATATATATATTTACATATATATATATATATATATATATATATATATATATATATATATTTACATATATATATATATATATATATATATATATATGGTTATCTATCATTTCATCGAAAGTTCATTCCATCTAAAGTTCATTACATCGAAAGTTCATTACATCGAAAAGCATTTTAGGTGGGGGCTGTGCCCCACACCCTAACTATATATATCAACTCCAGGGTCGCACAACATTGGGGAAGGGGGCAAATGCTTTTCAATGTAATGAACTTTCGATGGAATGAACTTTACATGGAATGAACTTTCGATGAAATGATAGGTAACCATATATATATATATATATATATATATATATATATATATATATATATCAATAATATAGTGTACAAAGATCAGAATTATATTTTTCTTCCTTTTCACATACATTTCATATCTTTGAATCTGTACAACTGTACTGCCAGCAGTACTTCAATTCAGACTGCTTAAACCTTTGCACGATGCTGATGACTTCTTTTGGACATGCAATAGCTTTTATGTAACTTGGTTTTAGAAATGATGATATACATTTGTAAATAATGCAAATCTTCATAATCCCTATGAGAAAAATAGCAATATCTCCAGAACAGTACATTAGACATAGAGGTAGTGCATTTTTTTGTCTCCTACCATGGCATTTCATACTGCATTGCACAATAACATGTAACTTAGTTATGAATGTTAATCTGAAAATATGAATTAAAAGATAAGCAGTGGTTAGTATGTGCACTACAGTACATCCCAGATTAACAATCATACTGTTAATTTATTTCTTATAATTTGTCTTTTCATGTATTGATTGTTATTAATTATTAAACCACTGAGCCAGCTGCAAAGAAAAAATCCTGGGGTATTAAGTGGTTGTACAGAAAAAGGTGCTAGAGTTGTAAATAAATGAAAAACCTTTACAGTGTCAGCACATAGAACTCCCTTTCCAGTGGTTAAGTATAATTCTTATATGACTTACAGTTTACCCTTTTCTAGTGCAAATGCCATAATGTATCTCACATAAACAATTTATTATGCTGTCAGCACCTATAACACACTGCCAGTGATTACCTGAAATCTTTAGACTGCTTAACTTTAAAACCAAATGCAGTTTTCTTCTGTTCCAAATGACATTGTATATTATACAAACTTTTAATAACCTAAAAGACCATTAATAGGCAAATGGAAAACTTCACCCAAGAAGCATAGCTCAGACAGAAGACATCACATCAAACAAACACAGAGTCACAGTTCTTATGCAGATGGCACCTAAAAATGATATATCAGAAGTCTGGAACAAACTCCATTCTCTTATTAAGTGAATTATGAAAGACATGAATTCACATATTCAGCTAGCTTCCAAAACCCACCCCTTTACCTCTGCATGTGCAATGTCATATGAGGTTTGCTATACCTTTTCCTTCACCAAAATTAACTAATTCCCATTTTCTATATGGAATTGGAGTGTCATGTCATCTGTCACTACCTCTGTCCATTCAATGCTATTCTCCCATCTTCTTCGACAGTCATGCCTGTCACATGTCTTCTCTCACACACTCCATCCATCTTTTTCCTGGATGACCCTGCTTCCTCTTGCCTTCTTCCTGTCTGTCACAATTTTTCTTCACTAGATTGTCTTCCGCTTTTCTGTACAGCTGTACTCTGATGCACACCCACTTTTACTCGGAACCCCTCTATGAATCAAAGGACTGTTTGTACTTGAGTCATTGGGTCCTTGTACATAGCCGGCACTAATTCTACCTATGATTTTTGGACTTCAAATCACTGCACAGCTGCCAAGATCAGCTTTCTTGGGACCTTGTCATATGCTTTCTCCAAGTCTATGAATGTCCAGTTGGACTCTTTGTTAACCAACTAGTATTCCTTCATGGCCTGGTCCATCTTATCTATCTCTCATTTTTTCCTGCACTTCTTTTTTCTTTTGATGATTTCCTGGACTTCAGTATTCCACCACCAGTTTTCCTTTTGTACCTAGTTTCCATACCTGGCTGGACTGCATATCTGTTCTATGGTCATGCTGGGCTGCATATCTGTTCTATAGTACTTACTCATGCTGTTTTGAGGTGCTGCCATTTTTCTTTTTCAAATCCCCTTGTTTGATCTTCTTTCTGATGTGCTAGAGACCTGAGTCATTATTTGAACTGTTGTGCTTTCTCTCCAGTCAAATTCCATGTCTTCAACCTGGTCTCTGTTGACCTTACAGCCTTCTCTGATCACTGATTGCAGCTGATTGTGGCAATCAGTGGTTTATGCTGTGGGCTGACCTTTTCACTGGGGAAGAATTAGCAATCACTGATTCTACCTGAATTGCAAGTTGTCCACTCTTGTAGGCGATCTTGTGACTGTCTCTCTTGCTGAACCATGTGTTGGCCACTGTCAAGCTACTGGCCAGAAAGAAGTCTAGAATGGCCACTCTTTCTTATTCCTGTTGTCCACTCATGTGAACCCAGGCAGTTCTCATATCCTGCTATGTCTGTCACAATATGTCCATTCAAGTCACCCATTATCAACACCAATTCGAGTTTTCCTGCTTTATCTGTAACTGCTGTCTGAATTACCTCTTTTCCTCACTATCACATCCCTGCTGTGGTGCATAGGCTGAGATTATGAATAGTGCCCTATCCTTACACAAGAGACTGATTGCCATCAGTCTATCACTAATTCTGATGACATCCCTCAGAGGCTTCTGAGGCCTCTCCTCCACCACAATTCCTACACTATTTCTAACCTGTCCTCCTTTTGAATAGTAGACTCTAGATCTCAAGCCAATAGATTTGCTGTTCTGCCCTTCCATCTTGTCTCTGGGATACAGAAGATGTCAATCATGTCATCTATTTCCAAGCTGAATCCTATCAGTGAACCTACACTGAGTGTAGAAATTCTTAGATTATGTTTGACGGGTTGATTGGTATTATGTCCAGCTTTCAATCAACAGAGTTATCCCAGGTAACCAACACTGGGAAAATGGACACTAGCTAGGCAGTAGCTTTTTGACAAAGGCTGACAGGCTTTATGGTGGGAACACACACTGGCCAACAGGTAGGTATACATACACCCCTCCTCCACTCTTAGTATGGGTCCCTGATGTAGGTTGGAGTATGTCAGGTCCTCAACCCACTTGTCACCTACAAATACCAATGCCCATTTTGACATTAGTCAACATGACAGAATCACTGAGAGCCATTTAGTCTTGGCTCCATTATGCCTTGTCTTATACTTGTTAATAGAAAATAGAAATATTTACGACTTTATATGCCTCTGCTTTTTAGCTGTTACTATATTAGAAGTATTGTTATTGTTTTGAATGATGGACTCTATATATATATATATATATATATATATATATATATATATGTGTGTGTGTGTGTATAGGTCCCCTTCAGATAGTCAAACTTTTATAAGCTCGACTTTCATATGGCCGAGACCATATGATCGAGCTTTTAAAAGCTCGACCGCTCTGAATGGAGTTCTCCATACAGCACGGAATGGGAAGATTTCCCATTTCCACAATGTAGTGCGATCTTGGAGTTGGTATAGGTTCATAGGTTCATAGGTTTATACTAGGCTATCTGCCCTAAGGCATTTATAAGCCTAGCCCAAATTTTTGTGGCTTACGCCACCCCTTATATGAAAAAATACTGTGCCCATTAGTTTGTTGTGCCTCTGTCCAGCAGTGACACAGAGATGATTCCCGGGGTAAACCTACAATCTCCCATCCACAGGTCTAGATTTCTCTTGAACAGAGTCAGCGAGGTGCTCTGCCTCACATGGACCGGGATTTTATTCCACAGCATAGGGAGTCTCTGAGTGATAAATCTATCCCTCCAGCACGTCCTATTTATATCCGTGCTAAGGTTTAAGTCGCTTGCTCTAGTGGTTTTGGTGGATTTGGATTTTTTGAGGTGGAGCATGTCCATTAATTCCGGGTTGGACATGGCCTTGCATGTCAGGCACATGTCACCTCTGAGCAGACGGTATGCGACTGAATAGAGCTGGAGTTTCTTCAATCTGGCAGCATATGACAGATTTTGGAGTCCCTTTATCCTTTTGGTGAGGAACTTTTGGGGTCTCTCCAATTGCTGCAGATGTCGGGTGAGATACATCCCGAATGGGGCATTGTACTCGATCATTGGTCTGATAAGTGAAGAGTACAGGGGAACAATGACCTCACTAGATCTGGATGTGAATCCCTTCATGATCAGGTGGGCAATGTAGAAGGTCTTTCTAACCACTTTAGCAATGTGAGTGTCAAAAGAAAGGCCACTGTCAACCTGGGTCCCCAGGTCCCTGATAACCTCTTCTGTGCTTAGTGGATTGCCACCTATATGGTAGCTTGGGGTTACCTTGTTTTTCCCGAAGGGTATGACTATACATTTTTGGCGTTTAACTTCAGGCCATGGCTCTGGCACCAGCTATCTGTTTCCGTGAGTCCCTTCTGAAGGATATCCGTGTCCGATGCACTTTCCACTATGGCGCCCAGTTTGCAGTCGTCTGCAAACTTTGTCAGCCAAAGTCCTCCCATGTTGGCCTGTACTTCTGAGAAGTAGATGCCAAACAATAGAGGCCAAGGACCGAGCCCTGTGGGACACCACTTGTGACCGGCTTGGAGTCTGACACAGCGCCAGCAACTCTAACCCTGTGGGTTCTGTCCTTAAGCCAGTTTGCAACCCATCTTGTGACATATGGGTTTACATTTAAGCTGGTAAGTTTTCTACAATACCCGAGTGGGGTATTGTGTCGAAAGCCTTTGCAAGGTCAAGGTAGGCTGTATGGACTGCCTTTCCCTCATCAATGGCCTTGGTGACTGTTCGAAGAAGTCGAACAAGTTCAAAAGGCATGATCTTCCCTTGACAAAGCCAAACTGGGTCGGGTCCAATGTCTGCAAGTCCCCTATATCTTTGTTTATGAGCTCCATTATGATCCTCTCCATAGCTTTGCAGACTAGACTTGTTAAGCTTATGGGGCGGTAATTACCAGGGTCCGTAGAGGCGCCGCCTTTGTGGAGTGGGACCACAGTTGCCGTACGCCACTCCTTGGGCACGTATCCTGTGGTAAGGCTGAGATTAAACAGCTGCCTTATGTGCGGGTTTAATTCCTCATTTAGCTCATGTAGCACACAGCCGGGGACACCATCTGGTCCCATTGATGCTGTGTTTTTAGCTTTAGAGAGAGCAGCTTTCACCTGCGCATTTGAGATGTCCGGGAGGCTACACTCGGCTGGGATAGTTATGTCTCCTTTAGGGGGGGAGAGGGGGGTGAAGTTTGCACTGAACCTGTCTGCCAGTATGTTGGCAATGTCTGTGGGTTCAGTGATTTTTGTATCATTTTGGACTAATTCTGAGCATATCTGGGAGTTTCCACCCAGGCCTTATGATTGTCCTTTGAATCCATGGCAATTTTTCTTTCAAAATTGGCCTTAGTTGATTTTATGAGTGCTCGTATTTTTTTACTAATAATGATTAGGGGTGACTTCCCTTTTATGGATTTTGTTCTATCATGTAATAGCTTTCTCCTCTTATTGCAAAGTTTGTTAATGGCTGGGGTCCACCAGACTGGACATTTGCCCTTTGTGGAAAGAGTCTTGGTTTTATTTGGGAATGCCTGATCCATGCAGTCCTGGAGGTGTTCATAGAAGGCATTTGTAAGGGCTTCCGCAGCTTGGGTTGTGGTTTCCACTGGCTCAGGGGCCTTGAAGGATACCACACCAGTCTTGAGTAGTGTGAAGTTTGCTTTAGAGAAGTTCTTCACTATGGTCTTTTTTGTTTGGGGTGGGGGCGGGATGTGGATTTCCAGTGAGATTAGTTTATGATCAGATCTCACCAATGAGGGATATACTTCGGTGTGGAGCATTTTGTCCCCATGTTTGTGACAATGAGATCTAGTATATTTTCTCCTCTCGTGGAAACAGTGACTAGCTGTTCCATGGCATTTGAATTTATGAACTCCAGGAACCGTTGGGCTAGAAAGTTAGGGCTTGAGTAATGTTCCCAGTCTATATTCGGGTAGTTGAAGTCACCCAATATGATGGTGTTTGGAGATACATTTATACCCTCCAGTGTCTTCACGAAGGCTGTGTGGGGTTCCTGAGTTTGAGAGGGTGGCCTGTAGCATGCTACAATTTGTAGAGCAGTTTTGCCTATGGTTAGTTGCACCTGGATGGTTTCCAAAGCTTCGTGCGTTGCCACCAACCTGGAGGTGTGGGTATCCTTTATGAATATGGATACACCCCCTCCTTTTGTGGTGTGGTCTGGGTTTTGGGGCCGGAATGCATGATATGAGGTAAAACCTAATAGTGCCGGGGTGCTCTCAGGAGCCTTGAACCAGGTTTCAATTACAGCACAGACATCAATGTTCTCCATACTGAGAAGGGCCTCGAGTGCGTGCATTTTGAGATTTAGACTTCTGGCATTGAGCAGCATTACCCTCAGTTTCTTCCCATTTTTGTTTTCTAGGGTGGTAGGTTTAGAATTTGAGCCTTGCCTAAAAAAGGCACTATGGGGGTGGCAAGAGCCTTAGCCAATATCCGGAATCCCAGGGGTGACAGGTGCAAGCCGTCCCTTGCGAAGCAGCGTGGCTTGTCAAGCATGTCATCCCAGGCAGACAGACACTGGATCGCCTTTGAATGACACCAGACATTAAGCCAATTGTTAATGCTGATCATCTTGTCTCTATATTGTGGCATCATTCTTGGTGAAGGAAGGATACTGCTCAGGGTTAGGGTCATACCTGCCTGGGCTACATAATCAGAGAGCTCCTCTATGTCTCTTTTCATGTAGTCCAGGGAGGTACGTCTCAGGTCGTTCACACCAGCATGGACAATGACTGTGTCATATTTGTACTTGCCGTGGAGTGACCCGAGTGCTTGTGTTATGTGGCGGATTCTAGCGCCTGATAGGCAGCTTACTGTGACCCTCTCCTTGTTCAGCCTGGTGAGTGGGATGTCAGTGTGTTTGACTATGGAGTCACCTATGACAAGTATGTTTGGTGTTGTATTTGGCCTTAAGGGCTGTGACTGCTTTGCACACTGCTTTTGTGGTTTATGTGTTGCTTGTGGGGTGTCTTGAGGTAGCAGTTGTTTGCTAGCGGGGGGGGGGGGTCGGGGGTGCAGGGGAGGCTTGCCTCCCTGCTATACACATTTAGTTTTTATTTTGTTTTTTATATATATATTTTTTTACATGGTCGATGTTTCATATGTTCGCTCATATGGTCTCAGCCATATGAAAGTCGAACATTTGAGATGTCGATCATGTAAAGTAGCTCCATATATATATATATATATATATATATATATATATATATATATATATATATATAAACTGCATGCTGTTGTATCCAGCAACTATATATGTATTGTGAAGGACTTCCCTATGTGTCACTGTAACCGCTTGAACCCAGCTATTTGAAAGCATGTTCTATCATGCACATCCTTAGGCTGTGCTGGAATGCTATATTTGTGAGACTGCTTTACTTTAAGATGGACATTTCTTCTGTTTCCTACTAATACATGACCATGGATCTGGAATAAATAAGTTTGGAGGTCGAGAAAACAGAGGGATCTCCCCCTTGTAAAAACACTTATTTTGGACTTTGCAGAATGGTCGTAAATCTAATGTGCTCTCAATCAGTTGTGACTGAATAACAGTTTTACAAAAGATCATGCACTGATCATTCATAGGAAAGTATTGTACAGTTTTATCCATAACAAATTACAGTTACCTTTAGACAAAACTACATATTGTTTACTTAAACAGTTCCTATAAATGTACTTGAAGCTTTGATTTATATTGTTTTCTACAGGTGCCCTTTTAGACTTTTCTCTACAGGCCATCAATAAAAGCGAGTTAGAACCCAGGTGGACAACCATGTCATCAGCATGTAATTAGCTAAATAACAAACAAACAAATAATTAGCATTATATTAACTCTTTCCCTCCAGTACAGCTCTTTTGAGTGTGTACCGTTAATTCCCAGTGGGTGTGACTTGCACCTTTAAAAAATGAAGTTATCGCCTTACATTTCCAAAAAATACTCATTGACAGAGGTTAAATATCAATACAGTTGTTTTGGCCATCATATATGCTAGAAGGTAAAATATTCGGATATGGTGTATGCAGCATGGTTTTGGAATTATTATTGCAAATATGAACAAGCAATATTTGATGCCTAAAGGTGCAGTAGGAGATAACTGCAGAAATGCCTGGAGGTGCACTCGGCTGTAACAAGTTAAGAGTGCATCTGTAGAACTTTTGCTAATATGCATAATAACGCTAACTGCAGCAACCCCAGTGCATCACTGATCTTGTACTGTCCCTCTTGAAAAGACTTATATTGCCTCAGAAATAATTTTTCTTATTTAGTTTTAGTTCGCCTTATTTATTTCTTAAAAATAAGTTATCAAATTGTATTTTCTTATGCTAAAACTTTGCTTTGGATGACCCTTCATGCTTCATGATATTAAAGTATAAACGCACTAGAGTTTAAATTTGCAAACACCAGTTTTCTTTGCCTTTGAAGACACAATGAGGGGTATTCAGAATCACATGCTGACAGGTTCAGCGCAAACTTCTCCCCCCCTCCCCACCAAAAGGGCAAATATCTATCCCAGCAGAGTGCTGCCCCCCAACATCTCAGATGCTCAGGTGGGAGCCGCCCTCTCCAAAGCAAAAAACACAGCATCAATGGGACCAGACGGTGTCCCAGGCTGCGTCCTACATGAACTCCAAGAAGAGCTAAACCCAAACATAAAACTACTGTTCAATCTCAGCCTTACTACAGGATATGTACCCAAAGAGTGGCGTTCAGCAACAGTGGTCCCTCTCCACAAAGGTGGTGCATCAACGGACCCTGGAAACTATCGCCCCATAAGCCTGACTAGCTTGGTCTGCAAAGCTATGGAAAGGATCATCATGGACCTCATAAATAAAGATATTGGGGACCTACAGACACTGGATCCTACCCAGTTTGGCTTTGTTAAGGGCAGATCCTGCCTCTTAAACCTGGTTGACTTCTTTGAAACAGTCACCAAGGCCATTGACAAAGGGAAGGTGGTCCACACAGCCTATCTGGACCTCGCAAAAGCCTTCGATACAATACCCCACTCAGGCATTATAGATAAGCTCACCAGCTTAAATATAAACCCCTATGTCACTAGATGGGTTGCAAACTGGCTCAAGGACAGAACCCACATGGTTAGAATTGCTGGAGCCATGTCAGACTCCAAACCAGTTACAAGTGGCGTCCCACAAGGCTCAGTCCTGGGACCTCTCTTGTTTGGTATATATTTCTCGGAGGTACGGGCCAACATGGAAGGACTGTAGCTGACCAAGTTCGCAGATGACTGCAAACTGGGCGCCATAATCGACTCTCCAGCCGACACAAGCATCCTCCAAAAGGGCCTCATAGAAACAGACAACTGGTGCCAGAGCCATGGCCTCAAGCTAAACGCCAAAAAGTGTATAGTCATCCCCTTTGGCAAAAACAAAGTGCCCACAAATTACCACATAGGTGGTAATCCATTAAGTACAGAAGAAGTCATTAGGGACCTGGGGACCCAAGTTGATAGCAATCTCTCATTTGACAACCACGTGGCCAAAGTGGTCAGAAAAACATTTTATATAGCCCACCTAATCTTGAAGGGATTCACATCTAGATTAGGGGAGGTCATCGTGCCTCTCTACTCATTCCTCATCAGGCCCATAATCGAGTACAATGCCCCTTTTGGGATGTACCTTAGCAAACACCTGCAGCAACTGGAAAGACCCCAAAAGTACCTCACCAAGAGGATCAAAGGGCTCAAACAGATGCCATATGCTGCCCGGTTAAAGAAACTCCAGCTCTACTCAGTGGCATACCGCCTGCTCAGAGGTGACCTGTGCCTGACGTATAAGGCCATGTCCAACCTGGAATTAAGGGACATGCTGCACCTCAAAAAATCCAAATCCCATCGAGCTACACGCTCGAGAGACTTTAACCTCAGCACTGAAATAAATAGGACATGCTGGAGGGACAGATTCATTACCCAGAGGCTCCCTTCACTATGGAATAAAATCCAAGTCCAGGTTAGGCAGAGTCCCTCATTGACTCTCTTCAAGAGGAATCTTGATGAGTGGATGGGAGATCATAGGTTTACCCCGGGTATCACTTCTGTGTCACTGTTAGACAGAGGCACAGTATACTAACCTCAAAAAAGGGCATAGCAAAATTAATTTAAAATGGGTGGCGAAAGCCAAACATACTCTGGCTAGGCTTATAAATGCCCTAGGGCAGATAGCCTAGTATGAACCTATGAACCTTTTAACATATAAACTGTAAAATCTTGTTTTAGCAGGATCGCTCACTGTACTATGAGGGAGTGATTCACAGACCTCTCTAGCACTACAGTATTTTGAAGGCTCTATAAATTGCACTACAGCCGTTTTGAAGAATATCACCATAGGCAAATGAGGTAGTTTGGGGCATGTCAAATTTAAATTAATCATGTGCTTTGCCCTGGAACCAGATACTGAAATCAAAACTGCATTGTGGACTGATTTGATGACAAATTCTGCTGTGTCATTTCATGCATAGCAGTAACAACTGAAGGTGGAAGATTTACAATATACACTTCTTGTTTATTTCTATGGCTGCAAGGGGTTGGTTAGTGTGTGTGTGCATGTGTGCGTGTATGTGTGCATGTGCATGCATGCGTGCTTGTGTGTATGAAGCTACATATATTTACCCATGTTCACTAGTGCCTGTATACACTATAGCTGCTAGTTGTTACTTATTGGATTATGACTCTCAGGTTTGTGAGAATCTTCAGGATTTGTTAAGTGAGTGAGGGAACTGTGTCAGTATACTTGTATCAGTAAGGATGAAGAACAACCCACCAACTTATTATACACTCTACTTAATTGGACTACGTATCTATTCCTGGAGCATCAGTGAATAATATTAGCCTTTACATTATTTGTTTAGAAGCAATTTTGTACAATGGCTAAAATGGAAGGCTAATAAACACCACCAGTAATATTTTTTGAAAAAAATACTACAATATTTTGGATATATTTGTCCAGTAAATAAAATAATTAATTGCTTATGAAAAGAAACGTAGTACCAGCTTAAAATGAATGATATGTACTCATAAGCAATAATTCCTTTTCAGTCTTCATGTAGTAAGCGTGAGACAGTTGGAACCTTTAGCTAATTTTTGAGCATATGTTAGATGCAAGGAAAGTAGAGTTGGCATGCATGTACAGAAATCTACAGTCTTTTAAGAAGGAACGTTGATAATATATGATTGGATATACCACATCTGAACTAATGAAGTGTCATTTCAGTTGAAAAAGAAAAATAGAGGAGGACCCTGAAAAACAAATAAATGGAACAAGTATTTTTTATAGTGCAGAGCATATCCCCCTTTTTATGTATAAATGTAACAAGTATTTTTTTTTATGGTGGAGAAACTATCCCCCTTTTTAGGTAACCATTTGAAATAATGGAGCTCTCAATGCTGAGTTCAGTAATGTAATGACTGATTGATAGGAAATCTGGACTTATATATACTAGGTCCAAGATTGCCATTTCTTGGAATATCCCCTTTTCCCTGAGGTATGGCAATCCCAGAGATGGTATATATGTTTATCAGGTATACCACTGAATGCAAGAGAACAGGGGGATGCTGGTCCATATAAAAAACAAGCTTAACTCATTGTTTCCTATTAATAGTATAGTCATCAAAAAAGCAGCATTCCTGTGCATCCTAAAAAGAGTATACTCAGCTTTACAAGAGACTTCCTTGTACTCCTGAAATGAGTATACTCATCACTGTTTTTAATGTCTAATTTCTGAAGTCCTAGTAAAGGTACACACATAAAACAAAGGTGTGTGCAAGTGATATTATTTGCCAAGCATGATGATGAAATAGCATGAGATGTCTAAAGCTTAAGTTATGAGGGAGTATTTACAAAAAGTTATGAAAAATAGAACATTCCATGTCTACATTGATAATGTAAAAATAAAGTGGGATACTACCATGTTGAGGACAGTGCATTCAAGTCACAGGAATTAAACATTAAGGTCCACTGATATTTACCATGTAAAACAAATCATTCTGCAGATTAATATTGTTTAGAAATATTGTGTAATATATGTATAAATTGTTTAGATTCAGAATATCACAAAACAGCAGTATGTTTTCCCCTCTTCTCAGACAACATTGGAATGCTCTTGCACAGTTACAAAGATAAAACCCTTTGTTTAAACATAACACTAATATTTTTTGGCAATCAAAATACATTTTTTCTTTCATAAATATGCAGTATAAAATAATTACCTGCAGACAAGCCTTTGTTACTAACACCAGTATATAGCCCAATGTCTATTAAAAAGCTTTCATATTTTACTTTTTTGAAAATCATACCAATTATCAGATATTATAAATCTAATGCAATGTGTTTTTAAGAGAAATCTTTTGATAAACTCTCTCAGGAAGCAAGTGATTTTTTTGGTACAGACGGTCTAAGGAAACAAATGTGTTAATTAGTGTCTTGCTCTTCAGGATTAAGTAAGTTAGTTGATAAGACCAATGTCCCTCTTTTCTTGTATTTTTGGCCTTTTCTTTTGGTGTTTTTGGACTCAACATCACGAGTTCCAACAGTTCAAAAGGAAGCCTCTTTTTTAATATAGACACCCCAAATTCCACATTGAAAACAGCATTTTCTCCTGAACCATGATTAAATGATCTCATCCCAACAAATAATATTATTCTGAAGTAACTTTAACAATGCAGTCTGCAGCTTTACATGCTAAGTCCAGTAAGAAGAGATAAGGCAGTATCTTGGACATTAAACTGTTATCACGTTGAAGGCAAGATGCACGCTGCTTCTATCATTCCCTCCCTCTCTCTGTCATTCTCATTTTGCTGTCATTTTACAGACTGATACACGGTATTATGTCTGGGAAGAGACATGCTGTAAATATCACTAATAAATCAGAATATAAAATCTCATTGACTTATACTTGAAACATCCTTGTTATATATTGACATTATCTTGTGTGGAAATGAAATGATATGTCTATTTTATCACTGCATTAAATTATTCTCAAAGAAAAATACATATTTTATCAGTGATCTTAAGAACTCACCTCTCAGATCAATATGAATGTGATTTGTGGTAGTTTATACACAAGCACACCCATACCCATCTGCCATCTCATGATAAAATGTAGATTTTTTCTTATAGCATTGCAAATGAAAATCAAACCAGCAAGACCAGGAATGAATACTACTCTTCATATTTGTCAAGGTACTTTTTGTCCCAGTGTCCACCCATGATTAAGCCTCCCCCTGCTGGACTCAAGCCCATTAGCCCCGTCATTCCCTCAGGCTGGGGATTCCCTAGAGCCTTGGTGATGAGAGTCACACAGACAAGCCATCATTCATACAACCATGAGGGTTGCTTATGCCCTTCACCAGTATCCTAGTTATGAAGACAGAGGGAGAAGTTTTTGATGGCACCACAGAGGTGAACATTGCCTTTAATGGGCAGCCACATCCCTGTGTGCAGTTGCTATGAGAGAACCTCTTATTGGTGGCTTGGTGAACTGAAAGCCTGTCTCACCTGCCATGCATTGATAATGTTTACCCTCCCTTGAAGATACATGAGCACATGGCAAGCTTTTCCCCCACCTTCCCCTGCAGAAGGGTACACCCATTCTCCCCAGCAAACTCAGTCAAGCATCTGAGTTGGTAATCAAACTTAAGTCCCCTGGGCCATAGTCAGTGTTTTATCCCTCTACCCCACAGCAGCTAGGTATTTCCAGTTTAATTATGCTCTAAGTATTTCTTTATTCAACCATTAACCAAAAAAAAAAAAAAAAAAACAATATCTCCTCAAATAGTATGATATATTAAGGAACAAACCAAAGCAAAACATTGCAATGGTAAATAAACATTAAAAATTCAGCCAGTACTTACATAATCTAGATTATTATAGCTTGCACTGTGACATTCTGAGTAATCATTATTTAATCATATGTTCATGAGCCTAGGAGAAATGTAGTGTGAAACATATTAAAAAAGCTATGGAGACCTTTATCAAAATGTTTAATAAAGATGCTCCAGTTTTCTGCCAGATCTGAAAACATGGGCACAGTTAAATTCCGGAGCCTCTAAATGTCAGGTTGGTTTGTGCAGTGTGTGACAGAATGTGTGTACATCCTAAAGGATTAGTTTTCCTGTGCTGTGTTTGTTCACTTAGTGCAGGATAGCTTCGAGAACCCTATCAGTACTGAAATGGTTAAGCAGATAATCACTGAATGATTGAATAAATGAATGCAAAAAACAGCAGATGGATTTATCTGCAAACTTCAGAATGTAGAACATTTTTAGAAAATATTATTAAAAATAGGTATAATCATTCTGTTACAGCACTTCTCTTTATGGTCTGCCCAAGCACTGAAAACAGAGTTTGAATTTGACACATTCAGATGCTAAATGAGAGTTTAGTTTGATGTTTACAAGTGAGATTTTCTAAACATGGAGGATGGATATATTGTCTGACATTAAAATTCTGGATGGCATAGGGTTACTGTGATTAATGTTGCTGTCTCTCAGTGCTTGGTTCTCCTGCATTGCTCTTGCATGTGGTGCCTTTTCTACAGACTCTGCATGTCTTTCTTGTGTGAGTGGACCTGCTTTCATCCCAAAGGTCAAAAATGTACAGGAACATAAATCGGTGATGTTTAACTTACCTTTACATGGCTGTATATTTTGCAAGAGATGTTCCCCATGTTGTGCAATGGATAGGTCTTGTCCTGGACTGTTTCTAGCCTGTTTGCCAAAATATAATAAGGCTACTTGTTTCCCTGAATTGGATAAACGAGGTGCTAATGAAGAATGAACTCATTAAATCATATGTTTCAAGGGGTTGCTTTGGCTAATGTTATATAAATTAATGTATAAATCAATGCAATAAAAAGGTAAGTTTCATCTGGCGCCTTAATTTAAATACTGAACAAATGAATAGCAGAAATTATTGAAGAACTGAAGTGAAGAACATTGTTGCATGAATTGCTGTTTTGCACATGCTACAACACATACATTTCATGTACTTTGGATAAGGTTATGTTACAATAGTGTGCCTGCCATTTATTTAATTAATTGGGATGACTGACAATTCTGGCATCATTTTAGCAAATATCCATGAAGATATATATAGAGAAAAAAATGCAGTCATCAGCAGTTGATGCAGCAAAGAATAGAACAATATAAGCAAAATTAGTACTGAAAAGTATCTTAAAAAGCTCTTACTAATTGCAGGTTATTATTATAGCTATATGATACACCAACACAATATATGTTGCTTCTAATACTCTGCCTGTCAACAAAAGTTTATATTTTGCTCATATTTCTCAAACAGAAAAAAAAAAAAAAGAAATCATGGAGAAATAGCATTCCAATTTTTGTTCTTTAATTAAACCTGCAAGTTTCTAGCTAGTGTTGCCTGAATACAGCTACGAGGACCCTCATGGGCAGATACTTTTCTTTGCTGTAGTCTAAAACCGCTGTGAAGGAATTGCTTGTATATCATGGTATATCACTGCTGCTCTGTAGCGGTTTATGGATATTCATATCGACGAATCAAAGCAGTTTAATCTATACATGTTAATAAAGACTTTGTATTGTTTATGATACCTGACAAATCTGTTTGTATTTGTAAACTTTGTATGATTTCATCTAGGTAAGTCCAAAGAGCATTTGAAATATACATAATAACAGAATTATGAGGAAATACAGTGGTACATATCATTGATATGTCACCTACCAGAAACTGTACAACCTATTACATGGTGCTTGCTAAATTTCAATAAAAAAGCTTTAAACATGCTTAAAATAAAATTTTGATAGTGTTAAAAGCCAAAGAATGCAATGCAAAACATTTTAGATTTCACTCCCAAAAATGTATATTCATAATTAACTTTGAAAGAGAAACATACATTGCTCAGCATTTTTGCAGATATGTTAAACCATGCTACTTGCTCTCTCCCATATGGCTGAACATTTCTGACATAATTCTTTTGGGAATTACTATAACTAGGAAAGTATACTCTCTCTTTTTTTAAGGTCATTTTGATTATTTATGGAGCCTAATTAAAGACTAGCTAAATGTGTTTCTGTTTTTTTTTATGTTCAGTAGGGAAACTGACAGGTGAAATCTATTAACACTCATCGGCAAACTTCTCTTGTGGATAAAAGTTTTTACATAGTTTATACGGGTGACTGTTACAATCCTTTCCATTAAAGTGATTTTTTTTTTTGCAGCATTCAGTTTAACAGCTGTAGGCATGCGGTATTATATTAAATTGATTGCATTCCTTTTCATAATTACAGTTTTGTACAAAAGACTGCAGTCCTTATAATTACATATTTTGTCAAAACTAACATAAAAGAACAGATAATATACAGCCTTTCAGAAGAAAACACGAGGCCAGTTTCCAGGTACAATAGGAACTAAATGAGATATTAGAACATTCATCACAGTTGACATATAACCCATAAAACCTAAAGACGATAAACTAGAAACATAATTAAAGCAAATAGATCTAAATTACAGAAAAGCAAATGACTAGCAGTGTATATAAGTATGGGTTATAATGCGTGAACAATGTCCAAAAAGATTCAAATGTTTCTATCCTTCGTTAAAAATATGAATTACTATCCTCTGAGAAAATCCTGTAGGTGGTTTCATGTTTTGAATTTCAACTTACAGCTGTCTAGTCATAATTGCAAAGAGTACTTGAGTCAATATATATTTCATTCCTTCTCCACATTCCTTCTAACTTACTCATCTTTGAAGAAGGACAGATACAGCATTTCAAAGCCTATCACATACTACTTCTTTGCTTTATCATTACAGGGCTTCTGTTTCATGCATTTCTTGGTACCACCTACAAGTATATGAATTCTATCTGACTTAGATTGGCTACTATATCAGCAGGGAGAAATATAGTGGGCTAAAGTCAAAAATGGAGACATATAGTAGTAGTAAGCAAATTTAAAAGATAAGCTGTGATGAGCAAGCTGAATGCATTCCAAAAAATTAGGAAACATCTTAGGGCAAGCTGAAATAACATGGCTGTCATGTTTAATGCTAATGACTGCATAAAGAAATAGTGCATATGATAATGAGGCCAAACAACAAGGCTGGGTGATTCAGAAATCTTTTAATGATGTGCAGCCATGCTACACCTGCTTTAGATCTCTTCCTGACTACACACTTGCATCCAGGCAAGGTAAGGTAGTATATAATGCTAGCAGTTGCCACAGTCATTGTAAATGTGATTTGCAAGAAGCTGTTGCAGCAACTGCTGCAGCCGACAGGGTATGCATTGCCCAGTGAAGCCCCAACTCTTCTGACCATGCATAACATTTCATGGCTTCCATGGCCACAACATAGTGAACTGTTGCTGTGGAGACACAAACACCATGCAAGAAATAGTGAACATGTGTTGACCTCATCTGCAGCCCAGTGGGAGCATGGAGTACCAATCTCAGCAGATGCAAAACTACATATATATATATATATATATATATATATATATATATATATATATATATATGGGCAAAGTATGCCGTAACTCTAGCAAAAAGGCAGTGCATTACACATAGCTTTACAATATAACTATACAAGAGCTAAACTAGTATACAAAACAGTAAAAGTGATATATACAAAAGACCAGATTGTGCTTTCCCATGCATACTTTGGCCATGCTGTGCATCAGACAGACACAAGTAAACCATATCACAATGTACACCTATTGCACAAGTACACAAGGGAGTACAGGACTGTGTGTCTTTCACAAGAGAGCATATGACTGGGAGTGTTTAGGTCTAGCAGAAAAAAAGGGCAAGTATCGGCAGTGAGAGAACTTATTTGTGGGGGGGTTAATGTGTAGAAGGCCATTTTCAGTGGGGCTGTGGCATGTGCTGGGGGCTGTTGTAGTGTGTGTGTGTGTGTGTGTGTGTGTGTGTGTGTGTGTGTGTGTGTGTGTGTGTGTGTGTGTGTGTGTGTGTGACTACAGGGATATAGCATCAGCACATGGTGCAGCATTGTATATTAGCCTACTAGACAGATCCAAATCATAAATGACAGAATGTTTAGCTTCCTCTCTCTGCCCTTTCCTATGACAGCAGGCTCTGCCAAGAGGTGCACTGACTGTCCCACCACCTTGGCTAGATGATGGTGAGCTACCTGTCTGTGACTGATATCTGCTGGTGGATGCCAGCATAATCAACATTACTACCATGGGGATGGCCTCTGCTGGTTGTAAAGACATCCACAACTGATGTTGCAATGGAAGTGCTAGCACTGCAGGAGTGGGATCTCCCTCATCCGTGGAAAAGTAGGATAACAACTGAGGATGCAGCAGATGATGGACAATGCCTCATCCATGACAGATGACCTATAGCAGCAAATGCATGTTCCAATGTGTGTTTCAATCTAGCCAACAAATCACACGATCACCCTCACTACCTCTGCTGAGGCTCTTGTGGAGCTCAGCAGTGCCTCCATGATGGCCGAGCGCATATGTTGGGTGGCAGATATTGACACTCCAACATCACGGAAAAGATGGTTACCATAACTCTGGTGAGCACAGCTGCCTACCCACTATGTGGATCCTCCTGCTGATGACAGCATGGGACAGATTCAGATATGTCTCTACTGGGGGCCACCACACTTCCCTGATATGCAGTGTCCACATCAACCTGCCCACTTTCAGATGTTATTTTGTCCTGAATATGCACTCCTTGTGTCCAATACACACGTTGCATCCCCTGACTGTGTGTTAGCTTTGCCATCATTTTGAGAGGCTGCTGATCCTTCAGCATGAGACATGGGATAGTTCCACAGTGCTGCTGCCAGAGAATGAGTCATGTGTGAATACACCAAAACACCATATGTGCTGTGTAAATATGAACCAGCACTGCAAAAGCACAAGCAAGTGGTATCATTACAAGTATAAAAATATGATACCTTGTTTTAACTCTACCCATACCTTGTGCAAATGGATGTTGGACATGGAGGCAAGATGTACCTACATGTGAAAAGTAAGGCAGGTATTATAAACTACAGTTTGACTAGTAGGTAAAAATTGGGGCAGATAATGATAGTAGCACTACATACCAGGGGCATCATCAGTTGAAATTCTCTGAGGCCTAACCAGCACTGCCCTGACATCCAACATCTCACTTTGAAATTCTTTGGAGGTGGTATTGCTTTTAGCTGAGGCCAGGAATTCCTGTAAGTGGTGGTTCAGTGGACAGTTCACTATCTATTGCCCTCCCTTCCTGTACCACAGCATCTGCTCTGTAGGTGGCAGTATGGATCATTCTGGTCATTCTGTGGCAGACCATATTGTAATTACAATCCTGACCATCCAGAGCATTAACATTGTTGACAGCTTCCATCCTGACTTGGTCACAAAAGGGCTGATCAGTGGAATGCCCTGCAAAATGTCATCTACCATGAAACTGGAAGGCTTTTAGTACCACCTCATTTTCAGCTTCAGCATGTTTTGGCTTGCTAATGGATGTGGCTTTCTGTACCTGTTTCTTAGGCATAGCTCCATTGATATGGAAAACACTGGAATTAACAGTTGTGGCCCTACATGGGTCTTAGAAATTGTTCACATTAATATTATACTAATTGGTCATCTGCTGCTGTATAGTAGGGCCTGACACTAACTTATGTTTATCCACAAAACAAACTTTAACTGAAAGTCAGCTACCATTGTGCCCTAAGTACAATCCCCCCACCCTAAAAATAGCAACATATGACTACAGGTTAATAAGTACGTACCTTAACAAGCCCATAATCATTAGCCAAAACCTTTATAAAAATGATATCATAACCACATATGTTTAATGTCGAAAACATTACGCTGGTGTATGGAACACTTATGTTGCTACAACCTGTTGTAACATACCTGCATGCTACTATGGCCACTACACTTGCAATGTATCCCTTAAGGGATCCTTGACCAATACATGTAGATACAGTGAAAGTGACAGCACTTGCAGGTCCAACAGTTAATGGCACACAAAAAGGTATTCTTTTTTTAAACACCTTTATTACTTTATCTCTTAAGACATAGATATACATGTATTAATAGAAAAGAAAACAAACCATATATATATTTTTTTTGCATTTACATGCATTATACATTACATATATGTTTTCTTTCTTTATGGCAACAGTGACTCAGTCCAGTATTACATAACTTTTTCAGTTCCTGCCACCCTTAAACCTCAATGGTTTTCTTGAATAATATTCTGTATGTATTTTCCCAGTAATTCCATTTGTTTCTTTGTAATTTGCTCCTTCCCTTTTCTCAAGATCCCACTTCCTGGTCTTCTATCTCTTTTACAATATTCAATACTTTGAATACAGTTGGCTTAGATTTTGATTTCCATTTTCTACTAATTGCTTTTTGGCAGCCAATAGAATTAAACTTAATAAGACCTCATGATGCCTAGGCAATTCGGATCCTGTGCTCCAGCTCAAAAGAATCATTTACTTAGTTGCAGTTTGCTCCCCTAGTATTTCTGACAAAGTATTCAGTAGGGATATTTTAAAATCTGGCAACTCATTATACTCGCAAAAAAACATGCTCCCAGATACCTCTTTCTTCCCCATCATATGTACACCATTTGTTACGTACCTGAGGAAAAATGCAGGATTTTTGTTTGGATGTGTTTGAATAGGTGTATTCATACCACAGGCAGACTATGAAAAGGTACTCTTGTACAAATTACTGAGTGTAAAAAGCACCAAATACCTTATGTAAGCAGATAGTCCTTTCTGGCAATAATTCAACAAAGTAAGCAGGATGATGAATCTGGGCATCTTGGGGCAATGCAGCAATTGCCTGATGTACACAAACAACCTTCTTCTCCTACCACCCAACACTACAACCTGTGAGAGATGCACTTATATAGCCAAACTGGAAGCAAAGCTTTCTTCACCCAAGACTGGAATAGACAGTCAAGAGGAGAAGGTAAACACTTGCACCACACCACACTCATCACATAGTCCCTCAAAACTTACACCACCAAAATACACACATAGGAGCACAAAACACCACACCTACATTCGTGGAGGATCTCAGTAAAAATCTACCCAAGCAACAGGGACCTCCAAAGCAGAAACACAAGCAACCACCACCCCCCAACACAACCCAAATAACACATAGCCCACAAACTCAGTGTGCTACACAGCCACATCCCATAAGGCATAACAACATACCCAACACTCTAGTCATAGTTGTCAGGCACACTGATGTTCCACTCACCAGACTAAACAAGGAGAAAGTTACTGTCGGCTGCCTGTCAGGTGCCAGGATCCGCCACATAACGCACGCACTCAGGTCACTCCACAACAAGTACAACTATGACTTTGTCATTGTCCATTTTAGTGTGAATGACCTCAGACGTGCCTCCCTGAACTACATGAAAAGAGACATGGAAGAGCTGTCCGATCTTGTAGCCCAGGCAGGTATGACCCTGGCCCTGAGTAGCATCCTGCCATCACCCAGAATGATAACACAGTACCAGGACAAAATGATTGACTTCCACAATTGGCTATGCTTCTGGTGTCATTCTAAGGGGATCCAGTATCTGTCTGCCTTGGATGACATGATCAGCAAACCATGATGCTTTGCCAGAGATGACCTGCACCTGTCACCCTTGGGATTCTGGATACTGGCTAAGGCTCTTGCCACCCCTATAGAGCCTTTTTAGGCAAGGTTCAAATGACAAATTCACCACCATAACAGGTCCAAGCAAGCAAAATCTGAGGGTAATGCTACTCAGAGCTAGAAGTCTAAACCTCAAAATGCACTCACTCGAGGCACTCCTTAAAATGGAGACCATCGACATCAGTGCAGTGACAGAGACCTGGTTCAAGGCTCCAGATAGCACCCATGCATTACCAGGCTATAATTCATATCACACCTTTCAGCCACCTAATCTGGACCGAAACACTAAAGGCAGAGGCGTGTCCATATTCATTAAGGATATCTACACCTCCAGGCTCGTTGCTCAGCATAGTGCATCTGAGATTACCCAAGTGCAACTAGCTCTGGGTAAGACCGCAATCCAAATTGTAGCTTGCTACCGATCCCCCACCATGCCCCAGGATTTGCACTCCTCATTTCTTGATACACTGGAAAATATTAGGGTACAACCTAACACCCTAATAAGTGTCGATTTCAACTACCACACCATTAACTGGGAAAACTACTCATGTACCAACTCTTGTACTCAACATTTTCTGGAATTCATAAATTCCAATGCCTTGGAACAGCTTATCCACACCCTCACCAGAGGCAGTAATATCCTAGATCTGGTCATTACCAAAATGGGCCACCAGTGTTCCACACCAGAGGTCAATTCCTCGTTGGTCAGATCCGACTACACGCTAATCACCCTAGACATCCACATCCCTCCCCCACCCACCATTAGGGAAACCACCGTAAAAAAATTCTCCAAAGCCAACTTCACGCTTCTTCAGACAGATGTGACAAACTGCATGGCACCCATGCTGACAGACAATAGAGGTATGACTGCTGAATCCTCTACAAATCCACTTTATATGCACTTACACGAGTACATGGATCGTGCAATCCCTAACAGAACCAAGTTGCTATCCTCCAAAAAAAAGAAGCCAATCTGGTGGTTCCCTGCCATAAACAAACTCTACAACAGAAGAAAGAAACTGTTGCAAAAAAAGTAAAATCCCATGATTGGAGGAACTCCCTGGACAGCCTCAGTAAGAAGCAGAGATCCCTCATAAAATCCTCCAAAGCTAGTTACGAAAACAAAATTGCCAGTGATTATAAAGACAACCACAAAGCAGTCTATAGCTATGTCAAGAATCTCAGTGGCAACACTCAGATCTGCTCTGAGTTACAGCACAATGGCACTAAATATACAGAACCAACTGATATTTCCAACATCCTGGCAGATAGGTTCAGTGCTAACTTTACCCCCCTCTCATCCCCTAAAGGGCCCATCTCTATACCAGAAGAATGCAAAGTTCCTGTAATCACGGCTGCACAGGTAAAAAACACACTCTCCAAAGCAAGAACCCAGCATCCAAGGGACCTGACAACATCCCAGGCTGCATTCTACACGAACTACAGAA
This sequence comes from Protopterus annectens, assembly GCF_019279795.1. Taxonomy (NCBI): domain Eukaryota; kingdom Metazoa; phylum Chordata; order Ceratodontiformes; family Protopteridae; genus Protopterus; species Protopterus annectens. Next base: position 794,519,598 of record NC_056729.1, read on the forward strand.
CGAACTAGCACCCCACCTAAGTACCATGTTCAATCATAGCCTCACCTCAGGCTTTGTGCCCACTGAATGGTGCACAGCAATGGCTATCCCACTCCACAAAGGGGGAGCTACCACGGACCCCAGGAACAACTGCCCCATTAGCCTGATGAGTCTGGTCTGCAAGGCTATGGAACGTATCATCATGGAACTTATAAATAATGACATTGGTAATCTCAAAACTCTGGACCCTACACAGTTCGGGTTTGTAAAAGGCAGATCATGTCTCCTAAACCTGATAGACTTCTTTGAAGCAGTCACCAAAGCCATAGATGAGGGTAAGGTGGATCACACAGCCTATCTAGATCTTGCCAAGGCTTTCAGCACCATCCCCCACTCTGGAATTATAGCTAAACTCACTAAACTAGGTATAAATCCCAATGTCACAAGATGGGCTGCCAACTGGCTTACTGACAGAACCCACACTGTGAAAGTAGCAGACTCCAAATCCAACTTCAGACCAGTGGCAAGTGGTTTACCACAGGGATCAGTCCTGGGTCCTCTCCTGTTTGGTATCTACTTCACTGAAGTACAAGCTAGCACAGGAGGTCTTTGGCTAATGAAGTTCGCAGATAAGTGTAAACTAGGAGTGATTAACAAAACTCTTAACGATGTGGACATCCTACAAAAGGGCCTCATTAAGACAGATACCTAGTGTCAAAGCCATGGCCTCAAGTTCAATGCTAAAAAGTGCATTGTCATCCCTTTTGGTTAAAAACTCTGTACCCATGAACTACACATAGGCGGTAGTCTACTTAACACCAAAAGTGTGATAGGAGACGTTGAGACACAGGTGGACAGTAGTCTCTCCTTTGATAATCACATCACCATAGTAGTCAGGAAATCCTTCTACATGGCACACCACATCACAAAAGGTTTCTCATCCAGGAAAAAGAGGTCATTGTTCCCTTCTAATCATCACTCATTAGACCCATTATAGAGTACAATGCCCCTTTTGGTATGTACCTCACAAGACATCTACAACAACTGGAAAGGCCACAGAAATATCTCACAAAGAGGATTACCAGCCTCAAACAGATGCCCTATGCAGACCGTCTCAAAAAACTCCAGCTTTACTCCGTCGCATATTGCCTACTCAGAGGTGATCTCTGCCTAACATAAAAAGCTATGTCAAACCCAGAGCTTTTGGACATGCTCCACTTAAAGAAATCCCAATCCTTCCGAGCTACACGCTCTAATAAACAGAACATGCTGAAGGGATAGATTCCTGTCCCAGAGACTTCCCATACTCTGGAACAAACTACCTAGCTATATCAAACAAAGCTCCTCATTAGCACTCCAAGAAAAATTTGATGATTGGATGGGAGATAGGAAATTCATCCCGGGGATCACTTCTGTGGCTCTGCTCGACATGGGCACAGGAAAATAGTTTTTTTGGGTGGCGAAAGCCAGGGTACCATTTGGCTAGGCTTATATAGGCCCTAGGGCCAATAGCCTAGTACCTCCCAATGAACCTATGAACCTATTAGAACATAAGTTCATATTCTGTGTCATGACAAATATCAGCGGTTCCCATTGTGTTTATATCTTGTAGATCCCCCCCCCCCCCGTGAGTGAAGAGCATATTAATTAAGGCTTATCTCATTACTGTTTCTGAATCACTCATTTGCATAATGAGAAAACCTGATAAATATTGTGTTAATTACTACAAGATGCTATGCACATGCCAAATGCACCTGCAGTCAGCTCTGTACATGTGGGCGAATTCCAGATTACAGAGTTTGTAAAATTGCCGTGCTTAAACCTCTCAAGTGTACTTCATTATGAAGAATGATCCTCAATTCATGTTTTTACCACAGGGAAATAATGGTTCCCATCTTATGGCAAAAATGAGAAAAAAATCCTTGACATGCACAGATGATCTTGCCATTGATTTTGCAAGCAATTGATCTTAGTTTAGCATGTGTCACCAAGTAATAATGAAATATGGTAAAGTTAGTTCTTTCTCTGTAAATGCCTGTATGGCTCAGTGTATTCATAATGCAATGACTCCATTCTCAATATAATGGGTACAGGCTTCTAATCCCCAGAGGGTGGTATGTTGCTTTACAATATTACATTTTTTGCAAAACAACTATATTCCTTTCCCCTGCAGTTTTTCATGTTTTTCTTCTGAGAGTTTTAGTGGCATAACTGGTTAATGCTCCAGTTCATGGAATCTGAGTGTCACAGGCATAGATTCAAAGCCATTCAGGTGTGTATCCTGTTTCTTGCTATCCTGTGCTCCATTAACCTGAAGCATGTTTTACTGACACCTTCCCTATGTTATGATTCTGTAGCATATGCTTCATTCCTTACTAATGCACTATGTGTCATATCAACACAAAAGGCATGGGTTCAGATACATTCATGTTTATCATTCTTCTTCAACCACCATCATCCTGCTCAACCCTAATCTCTCCACATTGTGTTGTTGCCTCTGCTTGTTGCCCTTTTTCATCTCTGTCCTATGACATCTCTGTCCTATACACTTTTCAACATTTAATCTTGTTAAAAATATATTAGCACTTCAAAGACATGCCCAAAAAGAGCTTATAGATGAACGTGAATCATCTTTCTGTCATCATATATTACACAACAGTTGTCAGAGAGCAACACCAATGCCTATATATAACCAAAGAGAAATGTCAGTTCTTATCCTATGACAAAAATAAATAAGTTTTGAATGAGCTAAAATGTTGACATCCTTCATAACATCCTTCATGCAGCTGAGCTTACACTGATGTGTGTCATTAAGCAGTACTGAAACAAGATGAAGTTAGTTTCACTATAACAGCTTCCATGGCTCATTGTACTCGTGATGTAATGTATACACTGTCAGCATACCACAGGTGGAGGGGTTTGGTCCACTGATAGTTATGTGTTGCTTAACAATGATCATTTTGTCCATTCTTCTGCACTGCTCTAACATTCCCTTGAAGTGTGTGTTTTCTCACGCTGTTAATGTAGGTTCTTCTGAGACTTCACTTGCTAATGCACTGGTTTAGAAAATATAAGTCAGGCAGGGGTTCAAATCCATTGAGGCCTACCTTGTATCAGTCTTCAAATCAATCTGTATCAAGCACTAAACACTTACAAAACAAATATGAACTAAGATAAATATAATATGTGAGTAAGCATTTGAAATATTGGGACCCTGTAGCCCCGTCCCAAAACATGGAGTGTAAATGGCCAGAAGCAGGAATTATGTATATTAAGCTTGAGATGTTCACATGACATGCTGTAAGTTGACTGGACACTCTAAATTGGCCCTAGGTGTGAGTGTGTGTGTGTGTGTGCCTTCTGTGGAAGGTTGGGCACCGGGATGGCAACTCGACACCGTAAAACTCCACTGCCAATCATGAGCGGACAGGTGATCCGCTGTGGCGACTCCTAACTGGGAAAAGCCGAAAGAAGAAGAAGAAGAAGAAGCTTGAGATGTTCATTTCCTAGAATATTTCATTTTCTCTGAGATATGGCAATTTTGGAATTTGTATATATAAGTTTATGGGGTGTGTGTGTGTGTGGGGGGGGGGGTGCATTTTTTTACCCCCTGCAAAAAAGAAGCTTAAAGAAGAAGAGCTATTACATATATGTATGTGACAGTTTTGAAGTTATGTCAGTATATGAAGGGAGGGGGTTTTATACACCAATTGTTATAAGTTGTTTGACAATTTTTCAGTCTTCAAAGCTCTTCTATCATTCCTTTGAAATGTGTATTTTCTGCCAATGTTACTGTAAGTTCTTCTGTGATTTCACACTCTGATGCCCTGGTGTTGAGAATATTAGTCGGAAAGGAGCTCATATCCATTGAGGTCTACTCAGTATCAGTCTGAAAAATAATCAGTATTATGCAGTAAACATCCACAAGCAAATGTGAAATAAGGCAAACATAATACGTGTATAACAATTTCCCAGTGATATGTACATTAGCAAACTTCTAGGTTCAGTGTTTAATCACTTGGTGGATGTATGTTATTTTGCAGTATGAAATTTTCACTTATCACCACCATTCTAACATTTCTCTGAGATGTGCATTTCAGAAACCTTTCTTATGAGTGCTTCGTTAACATGCCATGCTAAAGCACTGGTCTAGTGAATATCAGAAACAAAGGCAAATGTTCAGTTCCATTCAGGCATGTGTCTCTTTTCTTGCTGTAATGGCCTGCTTACTACTTAAATGTGCTCCTGTCACATGCAGGGAGATTGCAGTGGTCTACAGAATATCAATAACAAAGGCATGGGTTCAGTTAAATCCTGGTGTAAGTCCCTTTTCTTGCCATCATTGATTGCGTTCCCCAAAAGTGAAACAATGCCATCATCCTGTTGTAATTGATGTCAGAAGTCTTAGCACTTTATAAACAAATTTATATATGGATTTGTGTACCACTGTTGAGCTGAGAAGTTAACATATCCAGGCCCCTATCTGACTATGATTATGCTTAATCATTAGTAGATCATCTAGAGTTGTACCCTCTGCTTGCTTCCTTTTTCATCTCTGTCTTATATTCACTTTTCCAAACTATACAAATGTCAAAACATAAATAGAAACACACATACATGCCCACAAAGGGCTTATAAAAGCAAGAAGATAATCTTTCTGTGGTCATACTTTAATAGACTGTTGGAAGAAAGGGACATAAGTGGACATCTATGAAAACAGAGAAATGGCTCTCACATCCTATGGCAAAACCAGACTAAAACAAGACCTAATGAACAGTTAATGATTTTATTCCAGCTGCTTCAATGGCTCGGTCTACCATGCACTTATTTTTACTGTGTCAATGCACTGACTGGAGGATTTAAGTCCCTGGGGGGTTGTATTTTGCTGTTTTAAAATGTTTGGTTTGTTGCCTGTGCATGTGCTATATTTCCCTAATATGTTCTTTATGACAGTGTTTACTCTTAACTATTGTAGTGGCTACCCTTCTAGGACACTGTGGATATACTGGCATTGGTGGATTGACTTACATAAGGATATCATATTTTCCTAATTCAATGACAGTATAGTACAGGTGTCCAGTGTTCAAATTCTAATGTTGTCTGGACTGGTGCTGCTCAGTACATCATGTTACTCTATGGTATCCTAACTAGCCTGTGTAAATTTCATATTATTCTATACTCACGTATTATCATACTATCTACTCTGTTCTTCTTTTCCAACAATGCTTTGTTCCTCACTTCTCTTTGCACTTTTTCTTCTGTCATTCTCTGTGTTGATTCTGTTTCTATTGTATAACCTTTACGCCAGCCTCAGCCACCAGTGCTACATTCCCATTCCTTGTACATTTCTCTGTATAGATATAAGCTGTGCTGTACAATGCATCAGCATTATAACCCTGTGTGTGGAAACGCACAACAAATACTAAGGGTGATCATGCACGATCATTGTTTACCTCTCTTGCTCATGCTTAACTCAATCCATGAGGTGAACAAACATGATACAGCTGTGCAGCTGTGTTGTAGCTGCAATGAAGAGCTCCCCAGCATTCACACTGACCTGGCCTCATGCATATATGATAAGCATCGCTGCTAATCATGCATGCAGTGTAAAAGTCTAAAGCAAAAACACTGCACTTCAGAAAATAAAATGAAAGTAACTTTATCGGACACTATTTTCGTTTACTTTGCATTTTCCTTTTATAAATAAGTGGCCAACATTTTTTAAAATATTTTTTTTTCTTCTCAATTTTTTTTTTTTAATTTTCAAATACATTTGAATGACTTCCATAGTATTTATACATAACATCTTAAATAACTATGTACACTATTTACATTAGCCTGACACTATAACAAATCTTAATGTATACAGTTACTTTATAAGTATGTCCAATCCATTATCAGAGTGTCTGATTAATTATTGTATAGTCTCAATCAATGATAAGACTTTTCCCCAAGGGTTGTTGATAAATGGCTTTGAATAAATTCTTAGTTCTTTAATTTTAATTTCCAATAATGCTGTGATCTTCAGTAGGTTGTAGAAGTCTTCCAAAGTTGGTATTGTGTTTGCATTCCATCTTCTTGTTTTACACTTCCTTGAAATTGCAAGTATAGTCCATACTAGATACATGTTTGACCTATTCAAATGAGGACCTTCATTCACATTTAATAATACAAGAGCTTTAGTTAAATAAAATGATTCATTAAATAAAGCTTGTAGAAAGTTATTAATACCATTCAAAAATGGCTTAATTTTAACGCAATCAAAGAAAATGTGGTTCCAGTCTACATAGTGTACTTGCTCACATCTCCAACATATTCCTTTTATGGAAGAACTGATTTTAGTGATTCTGTCTGGGGTTAAGAATGCTCTGTGCAAGCATTTCCAATTAAAAACTTTCCAGTATTGTGTAAAGGATGTATATTTTATCGATAATAAGATATTTGTTTTAATATCTTCATTTAACTGTACTGAGTGTCCTTTTGTTATATATTTCCAATATGAGGTTTTGGGTGTTGTTTTATAGTTTATCAATATTATGTAAAATTTTGAAATACTGTTTCCCATGTCAAAGTCATTATATATGATTTCACATATGTATTTCATAAATTTAGGTATTTCTTTAAATGAAGAATTGTTAATTATTCTACTTAAATCTTGTGAATATGACAGAATACTCTGTAAATTTAGCTAGTCCAGCTGTGGAATTTTGTATGTTGTTTTTATTACTTGTATATCTAAAACTTTTAGTTCTTTGATACATTGGAGCCAACAAACAAATCCTTTCTGTTCCCAGGAATTAATAATTTCTCTATATATTTTATGTGGAAAGTTCTTTGTGACTATAAATGGTGTTAAAAGATCAAACCAGACTTTTAAATCTATATTTGCATTAATAATTTTCCTAAATGAGTCAATGTAATAATTAATCATGCGAGATTTAGTGGGTTTAGTTATGTTATATTGCATACTAACAAATATGTGTCATGGCAAATTGTTTTTATCTGTTATTTGAAATTTTTTTTGTAAATCAAATTCATTTATTGATATTACAGCTAGTAATTCTTTCCAATTTGCAGAGTAATTTGGACTTATAAGTTCATAGGTTGGTACTAGGCTACCGGTCCTAGGGCCTATACAAGCCTAGCCATAACAATTCCCTGGCTATTTCTTCCCACAATATTTACTTTCCTGAACCCCTGTCTAGCAGGGTGACTGACATGATCTCCGGGGTGAATTTCCTATCTCCCATCCAATTGTCAAGGTTCCTTTTGAAGAGGACCAAAGAGGCGCTCTGCTTGACATGTATGGGCAGTCTATTCCAGAGTCTGGGGAGTCTCTGGGTCAGGAACCAATCCCTCCAGCATGTTTTGTTCATTGTGATGACAAGGTTTAGATTCCCGGAGCTTGTGGCTCTTAGGGATTGGGATTTCCTTAAGTGTAGCATGTCCAACAGCTTTGGGTTTGACATGGCCTTGTATGTTAAGCAGAGATCGCCTCTGAGTAGACTATATGCGACAGAGTATAGCTGGAGTTTTTAGATGCTCAGCAGTTGGTATCTGCTTTAGGCCTGTGATTCTTTTAATGAGGTATTTCTGCGTCCTTTCCAGTTGTTGCAGATGTTGTGAGAGGTACATACCAAATGGGGCATTGTATTCTATAACGGGTCTAATGGGGGATGAGTATAGTGGGACAATGACCTCCTTTCCTTCTTTTTTCTGGATGAAAAGCCCTTAGTGATGAGGTGTGCCACATAGAAGGATTTCCTGACTGTTGTGGTGATGTGGTTATCGAAAGTGAGACCACTGTCCAACTGTGTCCCTAAGTCTCTTATCACACTTTCGGTATTTAGTGTACTGCCACCTATGTGGTAATTCATGGGTACATGTTTTTTCCCAAAGGGGATAACTATACATTTCTTGGCATTGAGCTTGAGCCCATGGATCTGGCACCAAGCATCTGTTTCTGTAAGGCCCTTTTGTAGAATATCCACATCATTTGGGGATTTAGTAATGGCTCCCAGTTTGCAGTCATCTGTGAACTGTGTTAGCCAGAGTCCCTTAGTTTTGGCCTGTACTTCAAAGAAGTAGATGCCAAACAAGAGCAGCCCCAGGACTTAACCCTGAGGTACTCCAGTTGTCACTTGTCTGGAGCTGGATTTGGAATCGGCTACTTTTACAGTGTTGATTCTGTGGCAACCCATCAAGTGATGTAGGAATTAATGCCCAGCTTAGTTAGTTTATCTATGATACTTATCCAGTCTGAGATTGTTTTAGATATTGATGCTTTTATATATGTTTCTGTATCAGGAAAGTTTACTCCTCCCTGTTTCCATGGTCTGATATGATGTATTAAAGCTATTCTGTTTCTTTTGGGAAACCATAAAAATTTTATTAGTCATGAATTAATTTCTTTAAGTATATTCCTTTCTGGCAAAAGTTGTATTGCCAAGGCAATATATAGGATCTTGGGCAGTAAAAATATTTTTATTAACTGTAGTCTATCTTCAAATGTGAATATTATTTTGTTCCATTTTTCCACAGAGATTTTAATTGTGTTGATGATATTATTGTAGTTTTTTGAGACTAATTTATTATTATCCTTGCGTAACTCAATTCCTAGATATTTCAAGGCAGATTCTTGTTTCCCTCTGATGTGATCCCCCTTAGTCTGCAATTTTTTTTTTATTTAAAAATAAAAATTTTGATTTTGATTTATTGAAATTGAGTCCTGAAGTCATGTGAAATTTGACAATTAATATATCTAATTCTTCTAATGTCTCTTATGTATTAGATAATGTTAGTAATATATCATCAGCAAATAGCATTACTTTAGAATTGTATTATTCATAAACATCTATTCCTTTGATTTTTATATTGTTACAAATTGAATCTGCCAATATTTCAATAGCCAAAGCAAATATCAGTGACATGGGACATCCTTGTTTAGTGCCTTTTGCTATATGTATAGATCCAGAGGTAAAAGGACCTAGCTTGACATACGTTAAATTATCTGTATATATATTCTTTAGTAGATGAACAAAGGATGCAGGAAATTCAAATAGCATTAGGATTTTGAATAAATAGTCCCAATTTAGGGAATCAAAGGCTTTCTCTATATCTAAGCCAGTTAGGAGTGCTTCTTAATTTTCTTTATTAACATAATCTATAAAAGAAATTATCTTTTTAATATTGTCATGTCTGGTTCTATGATATCTAAATCCAATTTGATCATTATTTATTGTTTTGTTTAGTGGTATTTTCAATCTGTTAGTTAATATTGTCATAAACAAATACTTTACTGAAACAATCCAAGCCCTAGCCAATACCCAAAATACAACCAGTAAACACACTCCAACAGAGACCCCCAAAATACTCCCTCCACAGTTTTTCCCTGAACCCAGTCCCCACCAGTATAATTGCTAAACTCTTCAAAAAACTTAAACCAACCACATTAGCAGCTGACAATCTTCCAGCTGATTTCCTACAGATAACAGCAGATGCTATAGCCTATCCCATGTCCGTACTCATTAACATGTCAATATCAGAATGTAAAGTACCCCACTCATGGAAAATATCTCATATTATACCATTGCACATAGGGGTAACTCACTTGAGCTTACCAACTACTGCCCTATTGCAATCCTATCACCTTTGTCAAAAATACTAGAGAGAGTAGTTCATACCTAGCTTATACAGTACCTCCTAAAAAAACAACCTACTATCCAATTCCCAGCATGGCTTCAGACCTTCCCATAGCACTACCACAGCACTGCTTTCATTTTCCAACATTATCAATCACCATAGACACAATGGCCTATTCATATCCTCCATATTCTTAGACTTATCCAAATCCTTTGATATGGTCAAACATAGCATACTCCTAGAAATTCTAGCTACCCTCAACATAAGCCCCTCCACCATATCTTGGTTCAATAACTATTTATCAGATTGTCAGCAAGCAGTCCTATGGCAAGATCAATTGTCCCTCTACTACCAGTCACTACTGGTGTCCCACAAGGGTCCATCCTCAGACCCTTGCTATTTTCACTATTTACAAACCAGATAGCCTCATCCTCTCTCGCTGCCTCTGTAGTTCAATATGCAGATGACACCACAATTATATGTGCTGCCCTCACCCTGAATGAACTAAAAACCATCACCCAGAATAACTTTACCCTAGTTGAAGCCTGGTTCACCAACATCAAACTTATACTCAATCCCAAAAAAAAAAAAACAAACTCATTATCTTTAGCCCAGGTCGATCTCTTCCACTAAATAATAATTTTATCATACAATCTAAAAATAATACACAAATCACCCCAACAACCCACACAAAGCTTTTAGACATAGAAATTAACAATAATCTGAACTTTGACATACATATAGCCCAAACAATCAAGAAGGTCAACAAAAAGCTAGGTCTCCTTTACAGGAACCAACAGTTCATGACTAAACTCACCAAAGCCACTATTACAAGAACCCATCTGTTATCCATTCTTCTGTATGCCTCCCCTATCTTAACTAACCTTCGCCACACCGAACTCACCAAGATGGAATCTTGCTACAACAAGATTGCCAAGTTTGCTACCAATGCCACTCATAGGACCCATCATTGTATAGCCCTCAAGCAACTGAACTGGCTTGAGTTTCCACAACTCCTCCTCCACAACCAACTCACAACAGCTCACAAGCTCTACTACCTTACTGACAAAACCCCTGCCCTTCAGCACCTAGCCCACACCTATACCACCTCCAGAACCTTAAGATCTAGTAATCAGAACCACATAAATGTCATTAAACACAAAGATGAGGCTGGCAAATCTCTCTTTGCCTGCTCTACTGCCAGAACCTGGAACTCACTCCCAAATCATTTAACTTCTGTTACCGGTACTTCCCAATTTAAAAAAAACTTCTTAAAACCCACTACTTAACAAACTGTCTTTGATCATGTCACCCTACAGGTTAAACCATAACATCACTGTTGCTGGGATCCTACTTACATCAAAACGGTGGCTCTCTACCTCCCATTCACTTCTACTCTACCCAATGATAAATACCCTACAATAAAAAAAATTGTCTCAGAGTTTCATAAATGTATATTCTAATGTATTGACTTTCTTTTAGATATTTTAAAATTGTTAATTTCTGCTAAGTATGCTCAGTTGTAAAAATCTCATGCTTCCTGTGATACTCACTTCTTATCCTACCATATTGTATCTTTTGTACTGTACTTTACCGGAGCTTTTCTCCTCGGGCCTCCACTGAAAATGGAACTATGTCCAGTTGAACTTGCCTGGTAAACAAATGTAAAATAAAGAAAAAAATAAAAATAAATATCTTATAGTCATTATTTAATTATGATGTAGGTCTATATGAGGTACAGAGGTTTGGGGATTTGTTTTGCTTTATTGATTAGGGAATATCTCCAAGAGGGTGGTATTAAAGCTTGTGACTGAATTTCTAATAGAGTTTTATGGAAGATGAAGAGTATCTTTGAAGGAAAAAGTTTATATATTTCCATAATTATGCCATCTATACCTGGAGCTTTATTATTTTACCCTCTTTTATTGTATCTGTAATTTTTTTGTAGAATATGGGTGCTTGCAGATCTAGTTTTAATTTTTCTAGTATTTTTTTATATTAAAACATTTTTCATCTAGATTTAATTGATTGATATGTATATTTTCTTTTTGGAAATGTTCCATATAGTGATTTCTATAGGCATCAAGAATGTCATCTATATCCGAGACATTTTTCCATTTCTTTTCATGGAAGATACTTTAAATGTTATTAGCTTTTGATTGTATTTTGAGTCTTGTAGATAAATTATGTAGATATTTGGGAGAAGTGGCCAAGGTATTAATTTTTAGTTTTTCTAAAGCTATACTAGTTTTATGTGTTAGAATTTCATTGTATTTATTGTTTAATACTTCTACTTTCTTTTTCATCTCCAAATTATTTTGATTTTTTTTCAGCTTTTACTGGCAGAAGTTTGGATTTTAGATCTAATAATTCAAAATCCCATTCTCTGAATTTTTATACCAAGTTAGGGTTTTACCATATATGTAAGCTTTTAATGAGTCCCATATCATTATTTTATTTATCTCTGTGGTGTAATTAATACCTAAGAAGAACTGTAATTCAGATAATAACCAGGGTTTTAACTCTTTAATTTTAGTTATATTTGCTGAAGTTCTGGAGTTAAAGATTAATGGTTTGTACCGATTTTGAAGTTTTAGTATCAACGAATCGTGGTCTGAAAAGGGGCAGATAGTGACTGAGAAATTAATGATTTTAGAGTGTAAGTCATTGGCAGCAAATATTTTATCTATTCTGGTTTGGGTACCAATCTGTGATCTTGATGGGAAAACAACAACGATTTATCTTTTTTTAAATTTGAAAGTATATACAGGATGAAATGATTCTATCCACTTGTTTAAAGCTTTCGATACATCAGATGTCCGCAGCAATCTTTTATTTCTAGTTTCATAAATATCAAATATGCAGTTAAAATCTCCTCCTAATATTAAGTTGCCTTTATAATTATTGGAAATGAAATCCAAGTGTTTTTAACAGTTCCCGTTCCAATGCCTGGAAACCAGTATAGATTGGCTAAGGTCCATATTCTGTTATTATATTTAACTATTACTAATGCCATATGGCCTTCTTTATCTTCATACTTATAAATTATTTCTAGGTTAATCACATTTGTTTTCCATAAAATTGTTACCCCTTTTGTCTTTGTTTTATAAGTGGGTTGCACCAATATCATATATTCCTTAGGATTCTATTTGTAATTGTCATTTGTTTTGAAATGAGTTTCTTGAAGGAAGACAATTTGTGCATTGTTCAGTTTTAAATATTTCAGTAGATTTGATCATTTACTAGGATTGTTTAAGCCACTGGTATTTAAAGATAATAAAATTAAATCCATTAATCCAAGTAAATACAGAAGACACAATCCTCGAAAACAACCAGTAACATAAAACACAGGGTTGCAAGTAGTCACTGATGCCAAACACAGCTCGACAAAAGGCTTTTAATATCACGTCACAAATAGATCTATTTGTGACTCCTTGCAACCCTGTGTTTAAAGATAATCCATCTTAGGTTATTTAGACTATGTATTTTTTTTGTTTTATTGTGACTATTAAACATTTTCCTCTGATAAATATAAAGTATATGTTTGAGCTTTTAAAGGAAATTGTCAGTTTTATACTTTGAGTGTTTACCAGTAAAGTAATGTTTTGGTCAGGCATACTAAAACTGATTTTGTGAAATAAATTTAAATTAATAAATGTTAACAAAACTAAGATCTACACTAGCCATGGGATGAAAATCATTCCTAATCTGATGGATAAACCTAAGTCCATCAGATTATCACTCATACATTGACAATCCAGAACATCTGAGCTCCATAAATTGAATTATCATATGGAGAATATTTGTAATAGGAAAAAGCAATATTTATATTATTTTGAACAGATATAGTACTATTGTAGATTAGACAGAATTCTAATAAATATAAATGTCTACTTATGGTATAAGCAATTAACTGTGTATCACCGCAACTGGAACTCAACACTCCACCATCTACAAAGAAAAGGAGAAAAGTAAATCCTCTAATATGTAAAGAGAAGGCTCCACCTTATACCCACCAATTCTAAATTACAGCCGCAGCATTCCAAGACCCCATCTGCAAGAAAGAAAAGATATGTGAATACATAACACACATTCCAAAACAGCTTCCAAGGCAACCTATCCTGCCAACCCAGAAAGGAATGTACCACCGCCACTCACATCTACGACAAAGCAGCCATAAGTGAAGCTATTCTTCTAATGACCTTATCAAATACCCAAAATAAATTGAACTACCAGTGCAGTATGTTAAAACTAAACCCTATATATGCAAGGGACTAATCAATATCCACAACCAGGTAACCTTGCTATTCCCGACTACCTCCATTAACCCCTGTATAAGCCAAGCTAAATTATATTGTAAAGCCATCTACCTAGCTCTTAATCTTCCATCTTCAAATGAGGCACACTAACCAACATATATATAAACAGCTAGGAGCCACTTATTTAGCTTTTTTTTTTTTTGACACTCATTCCCCCATTCATGCTGGCTATCTGGATGTGCCGCCAAGCACCACCCTGGGAAAACATTCACTTTATACCCCCCAACAATGACAATGATACCACTGAAATGTTGGACTCACTCCAATCCCACATGTTCACTCCTAGACGCCACCTCCATCACAGGACTCCGACTGAAGAGATGGAAAACTCAACCTATGCACACCGAATCCAAGCTTAACATTTCTGTTTTTTTTTTTTTTTTTTTTGTTAACCTATACAGAGTTCTGCAGCCCCAGTGCCTTTAGCCCCCCCCCCAAAACCTCTCTTTGCCTTTTTTTTTTTTTTTTTTTTTTTTTTGCTAATAACATTTTCAGCACATTCAATATCCTACGAATAAGGTGGTATGACTGTGAATGTCTGTCAAGGACAAGTCAGCATCAGAATATACTAATATATACATTATAAAATATCCTGAAAAATTTCTGAATTATATTTAATTGCTAGAGCTATCAGTGAAACCATGGACTGAAGGGGGACTGACAGCTAGTTCAAAGAAAATGGCATTATGATGAAACATATGGCAGAGGAAATGTTAATTGTAACCAGGAATATGTGCATGTGCTCTGATTCTGTCCATCTCTCAAGTTGATGGCACTGGCATTTTGAGGGGTCCCTGAGTTTGCATTTGTCATTGGTTCTTTTGTGTTCGCTGGCCATCACACTGATCTGTTCAGATGTTTAAGTTGAATGGGAAGAAGAAAAAGATGTTTTAAACTTGAAAATAATACAATTTTCCTCTATTATTATACTAGTTTATGGAGCTCTCAAAAGTCACTGCTCTCATTTGGCCATCTAGGCTCCACCACCTCTTTAAAATAATTTGAATGAGGTAAAACTTTTAAAACCTCTGTACATTTTTTCATGTGCTTTCATGTCTGTCCAAAATTCTTTTCAGACTAAAATTCTCTCTGCGGTTAGGGCTAGACATCATTGTTCATAGTAATTCTAAGACTAAGGCAAGCACCCCACCCCACACTGATATATATATATATATATATATATATATATATATATATATATATATATATATATATATATATATATATATATATATATATATATATATATACACAAACACACACAGATATAGATTTTGTATATGTGTGTGCATGTGTATAAGTATAAATATATACACATATATATATATATATATATATATATATATATATATATATATATATATATATATATATATATAGCATAGAAAGTGTATGTGTTGGAGGTCCTATATATCAGGATGTGCATGAGGTTTTAACCCCTGCATTAATGTTTTAATTGTGTAGACAGTTTTAATGATGTGGCAGTGAATATTATAGCAATAACCCACGCCTGGGTGTGGGTAATGCGGGATTTACCCACGGTTGGCGTGGTTTCGCCCTCGGGACCAAACAAAGACAACCATGGGTAAATCCTGCATTACCCACACCCAGAAGTGGGTTATTGCTATTATACTATGACATTATTTAAAAAAAGAAATAATTACTTTTCTTAAATAATGGCATTGTATAATGCCTCTTTGCTGCCCTTCCGCAGCTGTCTGGTATCTGCGGCAGTTCTGATGTACTGCGCATGCCTATGCAGTACATCAGAGCTGTGGCCAAAAGCAATGGAGAAAGCAAAATCTCTGTTGCTTTTTACTGTTTCGCTATGTTAAATGGGTTTAATGTAGCGAGACAGCTTTAAAATAAGCAACAGAGATGTCCGTTGCTTATTTTAAAGCTGTCTCGCTATGTTAAACCCATTTAACATAGCGAAACAGTAAAAAGCAATGGAGATCTTGCTTTCTCCATTGCTTTTTTTTTTTTTAAACCTGTCTCGCTGTGTTAAATGGGTTTAACATAGCGAGACAGCTTTAAAATAAGCAACAGAGATCTCCGTTGCTTATTTTAAAGCCGTCTCGCTATGTTAAACCCATTTAACATAGTGAGACATGTTTAAAAAAAGCAACGGAGAAAGCAAGATCTCCGTTGCTTTTTACACACTGTGTCGCTATGTTAATGGAGTTTAACATAGCGAGACAGCTTTAAAAAAAGCAACGGAGATCTCCGTTGCTTTTTTAAACCTGTGTCGCTATGTTAAACTCTTTTAACATAGCGAGACAGTGTTTTAAAAGAGACTTATACTAATGGAAAAAGTCCTGGCGACCGGACCTTTTTCCATTAGTATAAGTCGATTTACAACGTGCATGCTGGCCAATCAGTGTGCACATTTTGGAATATTAATGGGGGGTCATGGTATAATAATGTTTACTTTTTAGGGCCTGCAATAGAAATTATTATTATTAATATTATTATTATTATTATTATTATTATCATCATCACTTCTGGACTTACAATTTGGGGTTTTATACTTCTTACAGTCAGCCTTTTAGGAAGTTTTTTTTTTAACAAGAGAACATGGATGTTTGAGAAGGCCACATGAATTGGACAAAGAATCAAAGTACTGGTAGAAATTAATAATGCATAAAAACAACATAACAAAGTTCCCACAGAGAACAGAAAAACAGCAAAATGTTGCCGTTTACATTGGTGCAGCATGTGTTGGAAAACTTACATTTAGTATTTTTTTATGATTGTAATAAAAATCAAGTGCCAAGGTAGACACAAACCTCAATAAGAGAAGTGTCACTTTTAAACCTCAATAAGAGAAGTGTCACTTTTCTGAATGTTATCATTGCCAGTGTGGCTTACCAGCAGTAGTTCTTTATGATTCTTTTCACAAGAATCTCGATATTAAGGGAAACATATAGCATGATTTTACAGATATTTATATCAGAACTGCATAATTGACTAATCAGTTTTTGATGAAGCTTAAAGTATATTTACTGGACCAATAATATGTACAAAATACATATATTATAAAGTTATCACAAAGCTATGTTAGAACCTAACATTTATATTTTTGTATTTCTGTGGCAGGGCTACACACCTGATAGCGTAAACTTTGTCTGTAGATAACTATCACTGTTGAAGTGACACCCCGACTCCGTGTGCAAAAATGGGAAAAAGGGTTGTGGATGGATGGATGGATTTGTAATTTCATTTTTCTTATATACTATTTGTGACTTTGTTTTTCCTGCATGGCACCTTTAAGGTTAATTACACAGAGTTCATGTCAATAAGAATTTTAGAAAACATTTTCTTAAAGAGTTTAAGTTGTATTAGTTATATCCAGTTGTAGTTATTCTAAACAACAATGATATTTCTGACATGTACAGATTTACTATCAGCAGGTCTGCAAACATCTTGTGGCCATGGTGGTGCAGTGGTTAGCATTGTTGCCTCACAACAAGAGGTTTTCTGGTTCGATCCTCAGCTGGGGTGCCTTCAGTGTGGAGTCTGTATGTCCTCCCTGTGGTCTCGTTGGTTTCCTCTGGGTGCTCCGGTTTCCTCCCACATCCCAAAGACATGCTACAGGTAGATTGGACACTCTAAACTGACCCTAGGTGTGAGTATGTGTGTGCCTTCTGTGGAAGGTTGGGTGCTAGGCTGGCAACGTGACACTGTAAAACTCCACTGTCAATCATGAGTGGACAGGTGATCCGCTGTGGCGACCCCTAACCGGGAAAAGCCAAAAAAAGAAGAAGGAGGACTGCAAACATCATGCCGAAATATTAACCATTTTTATAACATGACAAATCAAATTAATGTTAAAAGAAGCATTTTCCATTTCATTGCTCATAATTAAGGGTCTGTGCTAAATATAAGTAGTAATATTATAATGTGCATGAATTGCAGCAATGTAATTTCCTGATTTTGGCAATAAACAAATTGGTGCAATAAATTTTCATGATTAGATTTTATGATGGTCATGAAAGCATATGAAAACTGCACACAGGTTTTAGAAGTATAACCTCATTCAAAATATTTTAAAGCATTGCAGTTATGTATTTAGAAAAGAAAAATACACAGTAAACATAAATAGTTGGGAATAAAGTTATTATAATTTGCAGGCCTTGTTGCCTTATACTTATGTGGGCAGAGGTTAATAAGATAAACCATAAAAGAAGAGCTGAAGAGGAAGAAAAAAAGTTTGTTCTGCCATTATTAACTATTCCTTATTTCATGTTATACATCCTCCATTGAAAATCACAAAGCTGATCTCCAACAAGCTAGGGAAATCCTCTTTATTCCTTGTGACTGTTCTTCATTGCTCTGATTACCAGGTAACCTGAAAGAA
This sequence comes from Protopterus annectens, assembly GCF_019279795.1. Lineage (NCBI taxonomy): Eukaryota > Metazoa > Chordata > Ceratodontiformes > Protopteridae > Protopterus > Protopterus annectens. The sequence goes on from NC_056729.1 coordinate 794,537,898, forward strand.
GAAAGGAACAAGGGCCATTTGGTTTGGACTCAGGAGAGGAGGTGGGGGAACAATAAGAAGAATGAGATTACAAATGAGGCTGATGTTAATGGAGACGTGTTTATAACAGCTGATTCCTCTGCAATGGTTTCTTTAAAATGGGTGGGGGTGATAATGTCTGTGTGGCCAGAGGCAGTTCCACATGCAACTGTGAAGGGAGGTAAGTCAGGAGAGGCAAAAATATGTTATCTGTACAATGCATCTCAGCACAAACGGTTTCATGAATGACAATATCTGTGAGAGTATATGACAAGATGTAGGTAAGGTAGTTGTCTCAGCCACAGATGTTAAAAGTATAAAGCTCTATCATGACATGGACTGAACATGTCAGTAAGTCTGACTATTTGTTGTAATCCTGGTAAACTGAGGAAGGAATGACAGGATGTGACTAACACAATGAGGTATCTCTATCTGCATGCAGTGGGCTTCATTTCAGTACTCACTGTTAGATGAGGTTGAAGTCGCCATTTAGACATATTTCTGTAAAATATTTTCTAAAATCTAATATGGGAACTAGAATGGATAAACAACACAGTGTTGAGTCTAACTGGGATAAGAGGTAGATAAGTGAGTCAGTAGGTCTAAAAGGATCCCATTTATTTAGAAAAAAGATTTGTATAATTGTAATAAAACCATAAGAAACAAAGAGACCATTGGAGGTGTTCATGGATGTGAATGTGATGTCTTATAGCACAGTGACATGGGATGTGGAGTTTTCAGTATAGGAGATAAACCTAGGGAACCAAATGGCAAACTAAGATACCAAACACATATTTTTGGAAACTTAGACATTAGCCTTTAGTAGTGGACATGGAAAATGTGGTGTATTAAACTGTGTTGAAAAGTATTAGTCCAAGGAGTGCAAGTAGTTGTTGGGTTGGTTTGCAGATCGAAGACACAGAGGATAGGACTATGACAATGATGATGTTTATGAGGTCAAGCACATTCACAAGAGCAGGTAAACAATAGGAGAGTTAAGTAATTGAGTCTTCAACTCAGCAATGACAGGCATGCAGAGAGGTACCTTTAGAATGAGTACGAGACAGAACTTTGAAGAAATGTGGTGAATGTAGGAAGCAACTATTAATGAATTATATCAGGCAGGAAAACCTGCTGGATTTAGTGTCCATCAAAACAAATGATGATTTCAGTATGGAAGTAGGAATTTTGGATGGCAAGAGTTAGGCTGCATATCCTTCTAAATATCAGATATTACTAACACAATAAACCCAAACAGCATGGTTTTAGACTCGTAGTCTGTGATCTGCTGTGGATAGCTGAAAGATGAAGAAGGAACATTGAGACATGGATAAAAATGAAACAGAAGAGCTAGTGAATGACCCTAATAAAGCTTGGGTTAGGAGAAAGACAAAGTGGGATGAGGAAGGAAACATTACTTATCATGATAAACTCTGAGGTTAGACAGTTATTAGTGAATAGAGCAAAAAGACACATATGACCAATCTTGTAGAAATTAATTGTTACAGATGTGGAAATAATATAGGTGATGGAGTGATAAAGGAAAAGCAAGATACAAGACTACAGATTAAAAAGCTGGTAAAGGACATGTGGATTTATTCAGGTACTTGTGGGAAATTAATAAGAAGTTAAGGATGCACCTACTGGAATTTAATGTGAAGTTCTGAATGATTATTTTTGCCTTTTCATTTACAAAAAGAAGAAATAAATGTTAACCTAAATGGGAGAAGTTGCTTGCAACTGGTAAATAGCAGAAGAGTAGGAGGCAACAATGATGAGGTAGGAAAGGTGTGAAACAGTAGCCACATATTAAGGCAGATGGCATGTATTTCAGAGTTCTAAGGGAATTACTAATCTATTTGAGAGGTCTTGGGTAAATGTTATTTATAAAAAAAAAAACACACACACCACACCAGGATATAACAAAAAATCTTTACTGGTATATCCGGTACCTCGGCTTTCACCTCCAAGGAATAAATTTTACACCAAGCAGCCGTGTTTTATATTATGACATCATCTGCAAGGGCGAGATAATGGACTTTCATGATATCATGCAGACACTGCAGGACAACCATTTTGGACTTGGGTTCACGTTCAGCTCCAACAGGGATATAATACAGTATTTGGATCTGGAGTTTTATGTGGATGAGAATTTTACAGTAGCATTCAAACCTTATGTCAAAAGTACGGCGGTCAATAATTTTCTTATGGCCAACAGTATGCATGCTCCTCATTTATTGGCTTTGTTGCCATATGGAGAGTACTTACAAATAGCCAACAACACTTCAGAGAGAGCTAGGCTAGGACATGAATTTATTAAGGTTAGAGACAAACTTCTGGAGAGGGGTTATAAAGAGGCAGCCTTAATGGCAGCAGGGAACAAAGTCCAAAAGAGGTTAGGACTGTCGCATACCAATGTGTTTAAAGGAGATACTAGGAACAGAGATATGTTCCATTTAGAAATAAGAACAAGGGACAGGAAACTATGTTTTTTGTCAATAAATACTCTCCATTTTCAGAAATATTAAGAGGTTTAGTTGATAGGTTTTGGCCCGTTATCCTTAATGATGAGAGGTTTGGGAAAATTTTTCCGGATAGAGTTCCATTCTGCCATAGTAGATCAAACAATTTGAAAGAATTGCTATCGATAGGAAAGTTTGATAGAGAACATGGCAGAAAGAGTAGTTTCCCTTGTGGGACATGTATTGTATGTAAGAAGGTTAAAAACATAGATGGGGTCAGCATCAATGGCAGAATTTATAAGGCTAGAGATCAATACAGTTGTGAATCAAGGGGAGTCATTTATATCATTGGTTGTGACTGTACCGCAGTAAAATGGTATACAGGACAAATGAGAAGAGCAGTGACAAAAAGAGTCATGGAGCATTTGGGTGATATCAGGAGAGGTAGGATAGAAAGTCCAGTGGCTGAGTATTTCATCAGGTTCCATGACGGCTCAGATAGATCCTTCCTCTTTAGCGTGTTGGCCAAGCCCAAACAGCAGAAACGGGATGAATTAACAAGCGATTTATCTTTGATAGAAGCAAAATGCATTATTAATTTTAAAACCTTGAATCCAAGGGGGCTAAATATAGACTTAGATTTGAATGGTAGACTGTAATGAAATAATTAAAAATATGGTAATGTTTAGTATTACATTTCAAAGGTGAGTTTATATTATTAGCTCTGCTTTCAGTTTTGTGTCCATTAGGGTGGTAATATATGCACATTGGTGCTGTTTACCTTGTGAAATAATGGTTATTGCTGAATTTATTTTTCAGTCTAAAACACATTTATATGTACTTTCTCTCCAAAGTAAATTGTTAAAAAGTTTTTTATAAATAGTGGAGTACATGAAATTTCAACAATATGTAACAGAAAGTTCATTGTATAAGGCAAAGTATTTATATGCATTAATGCATTTAATTGAATAATTGATTCTAATCAGTTTTAATTAATGTAATTATTCTAATGATGTCATATATAAAACATAGCTGCTTGGTGTAAAATTTATTCCTTGAAAATGAAAGCCGAGGTATCGGATACCAGTAAAGATTTTTCATTATATCCTGGTGTGGTATGTGTTTGTTTGGTTCAATGGTGTTCACAGTCTGTTCCATATAGATGTTATTTATACTCTAGATTTTTTGAGAGGGGGCGATGTGAGAGTTGGGATATTACAAGAAAGTAGGAATGGGAATATTGTACAAGTTGGAGATATCCAGGAAACTGTGGATCATTTAACTTGGGCTACTTATATTCAATCAAGATGCATTGAATTATGCATTCATGAAAGTCCAACTTCAAAAATAATAACTCAGAAAAAACATGAAAAGTGAAACCTTATTTTTTTTTGCTGGAAGGAAGCTCATCTGCACCCCCCCCTCACATGGGGTGCTTATCCCCACACCTCCATAAAGTATATATATTCCAAGTCCACAGTCACACTTTAGTGGAGAAAAAAGGAAATAAATGTATGACGAGCTCACATAATACATCCGGCTGTGCTTAACTATACTGCAATACTGAGATTTTGATAAAAAGAACATCAGTCGCACACGCCTCAATGTAGTTGAAGTATGTATTTTGTCTTTGTTTCAGTACCGGACAGAAAAATGATAGAAAAGATAAAACCATGTAAAAGAGATGAATGTTAAGACAAAAACTGGGCAGTTTGATGATCAGCGGTACAATCTTATTTTGTATATATCTTCACTGACAAATGTGACTTTTTTGACAGGCATAATGTCATTTCCTTGAAAAAAAAAAGAGTAGAAAGATGTGGTGATTCTGACATCTGCAAGACATATGATCCTGCATCCCTAAGGGTGTCCCCTGGATCCTGACGATATGGGACTAGGAAAAAAATATGGCGAACTGGGAGATCTACACTGAAGATGTCAAAATAGCTTAGCTGTTAGAAGGGAATGTAATAATGAATGATATGATTATATGATGACAGACTGACAGAAATCAGCACCCATTCCACTGATTTCTCATCATCGAAACCCATACCATCAAAGTCCAATTCTGCAGTGCAGTGGGTGAATGGAGAAACCTCTTAATATCACTTCTAAGCTATCATGCCATTTGACATGATTGTCAAGGGAGATGACTGACAAAACTCTTTTATCATTTGTCAACAAATCAACAGGTATTTAACAGCGCTCTGCTTCCATGTTATGTATGGGTATATAATACCAAACAGTACAAATAACAAACAAAAAGAGTGGCCGTTTTAGACTGAGTCTAAAATTACCAAAAAGTGCAAGAAAGAAAAATTAATATATTTTTGCAGAGAAGCAAGTGCCTTGTACCTCCTACCCTCTGCTAATTATTTATACCAACTCCAAGATTGTATCACAGTGGGGTAAAGGCAAATTCCCAGCCTCACTGCAACGTGGTATCACACAAAAAGCTACCAGCAGGCTGAAACACATTGTAATAGAGTGTTCACTTTTCTGAGCATTCACTCTTACTAAACAGCACAGAAACTGTTCACTCTTCTGAGCGTTTGCTGTTATGAACTGTATATATCTGTGTGTGTGTGTGTGTGTGTGTGTGTGTGTGTGTGTGTGTGTGTGTGTGTGTGTGTGTGTGTGTGTGTGTGTGTGTATATATATATATGTGTGTGTATGTGTGTATATATATATATATATATATATATATATATATGGTCCACTACTATCGCACACGTATCCTAAACCGCCTCCCTAAACCTTAACCACTTAACCCACCCCCTCCCCTAACCCCCCCTAACTCACTTAACCCCACCCTCCTAACTAACCCTATAAACCCTAACCCAACCCACCCCCCCCACCCTCCCCTAACCTAACCTCACCCACCCCACCCCTATCCCCCACCCACCAACAATACCATCCACACCACTCTGCGACACGCACTGGTCCGTACCCACATACCACCACAGCCTTTTCCCATGTCGGGCGTCGGTGGCCGTGGTGTTGTCATCCGTCGGGTCGGTTCTTCTTCTTGTGTGTGTTCTGGAGATTGGATTTCCGGTGTCGGTCTTCGCGTCGTCACTAAGTCAGGTAGAACCATATATATATATATATATATGTGTGTGTGTGTGTGTGGTTAGTGTCTTTATCTCTTTGTTTTGGAGAGTACAGACTACAGTAAATGGATTTGATATGGTTCATCCAAATGATATGGGGAT